>NC_135239.1:207472256-207574756 GCF_051348905.1 Ranitomeya variabilis
CCATTAATCTTGCAGCGGTCACACACCGGTACACATAAAGCGCAGCTTCTGTCTCTCTGTATTTTTTTTTTTTACTGTTTTTCATAGTTGCTGAGATTAAGCATATGTATCTACAGGCCCACAACGTTAAAACTACGGTTAATATTTTTCACAACTATTGGCCATAGAAGTTGTTGCAATGTCTATATCGATATTGATCACATGTAATAAGGTAATTTGTGATTGATGTTGTGGTCACATTCTGCAACATGATATTAGAGAGCATGACATTTATTGATTTGTGGCTCACAAAAGTAATTGTCACATACCCATTATTCCATTGTCCTGAGAAATTATGCTATACACCTTACTACATTAATTACAATAATACTTCCCCTATGCACAAGAATATAACTACTATAACTATAATGCTGCCCCATGTACAAGAGTATAACTTCTATAATACTGCCCATATGTACAAGAATATAACTACTATAATACTGCCCCTATGTACAAGAATATAACTACTATAATACTGCCCTCTATGTGCAAGAATATACTATAATACTGCCCCTATGTACAAGAGTATAACTACTATAATGCCCCTATGTACAAGAATATACTATAATACTGTCCCCTATGTATAAGAATATAACTACTATAATATTGTCCCCTATGTACAAGAATATAACTACTATAATACTGCTCCTATATACAAGAATATAACTAGTATAATACTGCTCCTATGTACAAGAATATAACTACTATAATACTGCTCCTATGTACAAGAATATAACTACTATAATACTGCTCCTATGTACAAGAATATAACTACTATAATATTCCTCCTATATACAAGAATATAACTACTATAATACTGCCCTCTATGTGCAAGAATATACTATAATACTGCCCCTATGTACAAGAGTATAACTACTATAATGCCCCTATGTACAAGAATATACTATAATACTGTCCCCTATGTATAAGAATATAACTACTATAATATTGTCCCCTATGTACAAGAATATAACTACTATAATACTGCTCCTATATACAAGAATATAACTAGTATAATACTGCTCCTATGTACAAGAATATAACTACTATAATACTGCCCCTATGTACAAGAATATAACTACTATAATACTGCCCGTTTATACAAGAATATAACTACTATAATACTGCCCCTATGTACAAGAATATAACTACTATAATACTGCCCCCTATGTACAAGAATATAACTACTATAATACTGCTCCTATTTACAAGATTATAACTACTATAGGGTACGTGCACACGTTGCAGATTTGCCTGTGGAATTTTCTGTGCAGATTTTTTGTAAGCTAAATGAAGCTGTATTATTTAACAAAAAATAATTATGTAATTTCCTTGTCCAACCTCTTCTTTGACATACACCATTGAAGTATAATGTTTACACACACAGATAGATTAGATATATCTAGATAGATAGATAATACCAAGCCCGATGTTTAGTAATAAACATAATAAAATGGTACATGAAGAGTTAAATAAAGACACACACACACACACACACAAAATCTGCGTTAGGCCGGGGTCGCACTTGCGAGAAACTTGCATGAGTCTCTCACCTCTGTACCTGGCACTGACATCGGCACTGGGACCGGAGCATTCAGATGCATAGAAATGCATGCAGCCTCACACTCCGGTCTCGAGTGCTGGCGGCAGTGCCGGGTATTGAGGTGTGAGCCTCGTGCCAGCTTCTTGCAAGTGTGATCCCGGCCTTAAACGCAATATCTTTTTAATTTAAAAAAAAAAAAAAATGGCGTAGGCTCCCGCCCAATTTTCTGCGCCAGAGAGGGAAAGCCAGCGACTGGGAGCCGATGTTTATAGCCTAGGAAGGGGTTAATACCCATGAATCTTCCCAGGCTATGAATTGCAGCCTCCAGCTGTATATTTAGCCTTTACTGGCTGCTAAAAAAAAAAAATAACGGCATGGGGTCCCCTGTAATTAATAGCCAGAAAAGGCTATGCAGACAGCTGCGGGCTGATATTAACAGCCTAGGAAGGGGCCATGGGCCCCCCCCCCCCCCCGGCTACAAACACCAGCTCACAGCTGCCTCAGAAATGGTGTATTTCTAAGATGCACCAATTTCGGCACTTAGCCTCTCTCTCTTCCCACTGCCCTGTAGTGGTGGCATATGGGGTAATATGGGGTTGATGTCCCCTTTGTATTGTAAGGTGACAGCAAGCCGGCTTAGTAATGGAGAGGTGTAAATAAGACATCTATCCATTACTAATCCTATAGTTGCTAATGGGTTAAATAAAGACACAGTCAGAATAAAGTCTTTAAATGAAATAAAACACTAAACACAGTTTCCCACCTTTATTGTTCTCCTAATCCATGCGAGGCCCTCGATCTCCTGTGATAAAAATCAAATAATAAACACAAATACTCCCTGTTCCGATGTAATCCATTTAAAAACGAGTGTCCCATGATGATCTCCTCTATAGAGCTGTCATATCAGGAGATGTGACCGCTCTATAGGCCTCCCGCGATGCACTGACAGGAGGTAAAGGCTCCTGCAGTGCATCACTGAAGAGGTTATCAGAGTTCAGGCTCTCACTTTACGGCAACGCTGCTTGAGAATTTTCTCACGCCAGCGTTGCCGGTGACAGCATGAATTCAGGTGACCTCTGCCAGCCGCGGAGGGATACACCGCGGAGGTTTACCTCCACTTAGTGCATGCCGGAGGCCCTTGTAGAACAGTGACATCTCCTGATGTGACAGCTATACATGGAAGATCGTCATGGGACAGTCGTTATTAAATGGACTATGGCGGAAAGGTAAGTATATGGTGGTTTATTTTATTTTTGTTACAGGAGAACGAGGGCGTCGGGGACTAGGTGATTGGTGAGTATGGACTGTATGTTTTATGTTTTTTGTTTTTTTTTGTTTTTGTTTTTTTTTACTATTGAATACATGCATCGTTTGATGGGACTACTGTCCCATCATCGGCAATGCTGTCACTGTCATATCTTACAGCATTCATGGCCGAATGGGAGCGGTAGTCCCATCAGACGATGCTTGGCTACACAGACACCCGCACACAGACACGCAGACCCCCGCTGACAGACACGCACATAGCCTTCACCCACACACTCTTCCTCCTCCCGATCTGCAATGTTTCTAGCACCCACATCCACAGCAAAACCGCAGATCTTTTTAAACCTGCAGTTTTGCTGCGGATTTGACTGAATCAATGGAAGTCAATGGGTGCAGAAATGCTGCAGATCCGCAAAAAGAATTGACATGCTGCGGAAAATAAACCGCTGCAAATCCGCACGTATTTTTCCGCAGCATGTGCACACCAATTCTCAATTTCCCATTGACTAACATTGGTTGTGCACTACACTGCGGATTTGATGCAATTCCGCGCGTCCAAAAGCGCTGCGGAAACGCATCAAAATCCGCAACGTGTGCACACAGCCTAATGCTGATTGGATGTGTAGAAATCTTACGTTGGTTTGAATGTTGCAGAACTTCTCGGTGGTTATGTTGTATTTGTTACTTATGCTGATATTTCGGGTGGATGGTTCGGCCACCACAGCCCTAATAATGACCATTAGCTCCCGCCATCTTATTTGTGTTACATATTGTTATTGCCATGAAACTGATTTATGGTAGCGATTCACATTTGTAACGCGCCCCTTGTATGAAGGGGTTAATGTCGGAGCCGTCCGGTCAGGTCATGAATGTTTAATCTGTTTATTCTTCTTTGTATATTGGAATCTAAAATTTTCTTCTAATTGTTTCTCGGAATCTGGAGCCATTCCCCAGAAATGGGTTCCTCCGCGCTGAATTATTTATCTGGACTTTCCTCATAACATGTGAATATTAAATCGGATCGCACACATCTTATCATAATTTCTATGGCTCTCATCATTCCCCCCTCCAGAGCCGGCTTTATTCCCAGCGTCAGACTCGGGCCCACTGCCCATATGTCTCTTGTTACATTGTATAAGTCAACTCAGTGATTCTCATAAATTGTATCAGAATTCCCCGGGTGTCGCGCTTGATAAATGACCACCACTGCGTTCTTCTGGCAATGCATTTAATCTAAGCTACAACCCCCACCTTCCTCCACCCCGAACAATAAAGTGCGCCCTTTCATTTTTGCATCTTGTTCATCAGCCCCCATTCTCTTAAAGTGGCATGCTCTTAAGGGGGAGCGGCGTCGCCTAGCAACATAGTAACTCACAGGCAGAAGGGCCTATGGCGGCGTTCTGCTCCCCTTTCCCTCCCTCGTGGTTTGGGCTCTGTTCCAATAGATGAGATATCACAATGTGCTATATGAGCCGGCGCACAGATCACTTCTCACCCGATGAATAGCAATAACCATTTTGTGTTGACTCAGGGTTTCCGCTAAGACGGAAGTACTTGACCTCCGACCTGTGCCCGTTTCCTGAGGCATCAGAGCGATTTATTAGCTGCACGGAGGGTGCGATATTACGGGGTATGGTAATTATTGATCTGCCATCTTCTCCAGCTATTTAGGTGACATAATAAATTACAAATTATATTTTATCATTTCTAATTTCACATCACGATTGATGAATTTTATTTAATTTTTTTGCAAACTTTTAATATTGTATCTCTTGCAAATTGGATACAATGTTGCAGATGAGCAAGGAGATACCGATACTTGTACTTACTGCAGGAAGCTGCTGCTGCGTCCTGTATTATGGCCAAGGGGGGCAACCATTGGGCCAGACGTACCTCCGCTACTGGCTTTGAATAGCTTCCCGGCCCAGTGTCATTTTTAAGGTGGGACAGACCACCGTATCCAGTTGTGGAGGACATTGGTGGAATTTATTCTTTCTCTGCCGAAAAGATTGGCCCGAATCTGTACCCCACTCCATAGGGCAGTGAGCACATGTTCTAGGGATTAGTCCAACCAAAAGTGATCTTATGGCAGGTCAGAGAGACAAGTCCAGAGATCACAACTTTCTGCCGAACTGACCTTTTTTTATGGAAATTATTTTGATTTGTTGTTTTTGCTGATTTGTGGGGTGTACTCCGCACAGAAGAAGGAACAAGGCAAAAAGTGAAGACCAGCAGCCCCAAGGGTTTATTAAATCGAGAATGGCTGAGAAGACCCTGACAGACCTATCTAGGCTGCACAAGATCGATCTTCCTACAGATTGTTCATCCAGCTGAGATCGAGGTGAAAAAAATAATTCTGCATGGAAAAAGGAACAAGGGGAAGAGTGAAGACCAGCTGCTCCAAGGGTTTATTAAATCAAGAGAAGGGTTGAGAAGACCCTTAGGAACGGCTGAGAAGACCCTGATGGACCTATCTAGGCTGCACAAGATCCATCATCATACAGATAGTTCATCCAGCTGAGATCAAGGTGAAAAAAATAATTCTGCACAGAAGGAACAAGGCGAAGAGTGAAGACCAGCAGCCCCAAGGGTTTATTAAATAAAGAGAAGGGCTGAGAAGACCCTTAAGAACGGCTGAGAAGACCCTGATGGACCTCTCTAGGCTGCACAATCTTCCTACAGATTGTTCATCCAGCTGAGATCAAGGTGAAAAAAATAATTTTGCACGTTTTGCACGGAAAGTTTGCATCAGCTGAAATATTAACTCATGGGGGTCCGGTTTTTGAAATCCCATTCATATGTATCTGCAAAGTTCCAAGCAGCATGTTTGGGAATTTCTAGACCCGCGGTTCGTTAATTCTGAGGCACTGCAAAGGGTAAAATGGTCTAGAAACCTGCGCCTTCGAGATGAATTCTTGGCCAAATCCACACAGGAAGAATAGGCGATGTTATCATACCCTTTTGAGGGATGTAAGAAAAAAATAAAAAGCGCTTTCCAGCTGAAGTGACCTTTTAAATACTAGTTTTGGGAACGTGACATTTGACAGGTAGCTGACACATTCCGATGCTCCCGCAGGCACTTCTTCCCTTTCACCACTAGATGGCAGCCAAAGGACACGGCGGGCAGGAGGATTTCCGCTTTAATTTGGAGAGGAGTAATAACTGGGAGAGACCTGGAAATGTTGACTCTGGCTTCTGCTATTTACACGCCTGACTTCAAAGGCTTCAAACAGCTGCTTTGTTCCATGAGGCACTTAACCATTTGGCTGTTAGTGAGGTCCTCGGAGTATATACATGTGCAGGTATTCACATTTTATTTTTATTGTTTTTTTTTCTTCCATTTTCTGTGTATTGTCGCATGAGCACAGGTAGCTCTGCAGCAGGTCCACTTTACAAACTAGTTCATGCATACTGGTCAGGGCGTCCCTTTAACGCTTAAAGTACATTTAGCTTCTTTATACCATTAAGTGGCCGCCTTTAAAGGTCACTCTTTCCCCGTTATAACCTCAGGGTATAGCTGTGATTGTTACTCTGCTTTTACAACACGCACTGGCTGATCCTCCCCTCCATGTGTCTCCTGCACGGTGGGAGTTGTAGTCTCGCAGCTTATAACGTGGGCCAGAAGCTATGGATTATCAGACGGCTTCCCTTGACAGAGAGCCTAACCGTCTTCCCCTTAGAGGTTAGTACTAATGGATTAAAGGGGATTCCCAGTCTTATCCTTAGCAGTCATCAGTATCATGTCTGCGTGGGTCCGACACCTGTCACCCCACCGATGAGCTGTTTGCTGCTCCCAGATGTAAACGTAGCCGACCGCCATAGCTCCTTACACTGCCTAGTGGCCGTTCCTGGGTACTGCAGTTCATGTCCTATGGAGGTGAATGTGATCTGAGCTGCAGTACATGAGAACGGCCACTACTTGGTGTACTGAGCGGTGAGGCGGGATTTATGACTATTCACCCTGTATACATGAGCTACTCTATGAATAGGGTTTAGCTTGGAAAACCCCTCCAGTTCGCCCTAACCTGCCAACTATCCGACGTGTATAGGAGAGCCTCCCGACTCTCCCCAATAGATTTTGATAAACCCCCCATTAACTTGTTCTTAGGGTAGATAAGCCGCTCCCACAGCAGTTTAATCACAGATTTCCTCCCTCTCCCCATTGAAAACACATAAATTATTCCAGCAAGTGCACTATGGCGCCACCTGGTGAACACAGTGTGCACGTTCAATTAAGGAACAGTTCACACATGCTCAGTCACTCTCCACCACAGACAAGTCTCTGCATAGTAAATCCTGTGTGTTCACTGTGGGGACAGCCTATAGAAATGGCTGCCTGCCTGTCAGGAGAGAAGCAGAGACTATGCAGTAACAAGTTAGAATAGCTGAAAATACTCGCATCTACAGCAGAATTATCTTGTCAGCTGCCAGAGGGGGAAGGAGACCGATTGTGTTGTCAGCTGCCAGAGGGGGCAGGAGACTAATTTTCACCCGATCCTCCCTCCGAACAGCACAGAGGGTGACCTATAGAGCGAAGAATACCAAATGTATTTCTACATTTTCCAAATTATTTTAAAGGAGATATTCACAGCATTTTAGATTTTCTTTGCAATGATAATAATTCATGGGATAAGCCCTTTCATTTATTTTACCATTTATTTTTAGAATTTTGTGCAGCTCCAGGTAACTGTGTTTTACCTAATAGAAGCTGATAATTACGGCGCTGTTACTAATTCCTGCTATTTCTATAAATGGGTAGCTGTATTTGGCAGAAGGCTGCAATGTTCTGAGAATGCTCCGCGCTGCCCACCTTCCTATAGACCCCCAGCCGTGCCAGGGCACATGTAGGTGTCTGAATGGCATCATCACATGCGAAATAAAGGCTTTGAATAAAAGCAAAACACCACCGCCAATTAATCACTCCCGCGGCTGTGCCCGTCCCCCCGCGTATCAGATAAGCCGGGATATTTCTGTAGTTTTCGTTCCCCATTCATTAACGAGATATTGTCTGAATTCTTCGGCATTCACATTAGGGATTTTTTATTTTTTTTTAAATGTAATTAATCTCCCTTCTTAATAATAATGTATTTTTATTCATGAGCAGTAGCTAATAATTGGCTGGTTTGCTCAGTGGGAAGATTAAGGTGAATTCAGCTGAAAGTCGACTTCAAAAACCAGTATTCTACAGAGCGAATGTAGGGGCTGCACGATGGCTGAAACAACCGCCGCTCACCTGATTGTTACTGTACACGAGAACAGAAACCCGATAATAGAAATGTGAAGAGATGAAAGTAAAACATATTGTTCTGCTACATTCACAAAGCACCACAGCCCCAGTCACAATTAATATTATCACCAGTTTCTAGGTTACCTGCAATAGACATCTAAAAATAATAATGTACAAGAAAACTATTACAATTCTGACCTCTATGTAGAAAAATATAACTTCTATAATGCTGCCTCTATGTACAAGAATATAACTGCTCTAATACTGCTCCTATGTACAAGAATATAACTACTATAATACTGCCCCCTATGTACAAGAATATAACTACTATAATACTGCTCCTATACACAAGAATATAACTACTATAATACTGCTCCTATGTACAAGAATATAACTACTATAATACTGCTCCTATGTACAAGAATATAACTACTATAATACTGCTCCTATGTACAAGAATATAACTACTATAATACTGCCCCTATACACAAGAATATAACTACTATAATACTGCTCCTATACACAAGAATATAACTACTATAATACTGCTCCTATGTACAAGAATATAACTACTATAATACTGCTCCTATACACAAGAATATAACTACTATAATACTGCTCCTATACACAAGAATATAACTACTATAATACTGCTCCTATGTACAAGAATATAACTACTATAATACTGCTCCTATATACAAGAATATAACTACTGTAATACTGCCCCTATGTACAAGAATATAACTACTATAATACTGCCCCTATATACAAGAATATATCTACTATAATACTGCCCCTATGTACAAGAATATAACTACTATAATACTGCTCCTATGTACAAGAATATAACTACTATAATACTGCCCCCTATGTACAAGAATATAACTACTATAATACTGCTCCTATGTGCAAGAATATAACTACTATAATACTGCTCCTATGTGCAAGAATATAACTACTATAATACTGCTCCTATGTATAAGAATATAACTACTATAATACTGCCCCCCATATACAAGAATATAACTACTGTAATACTGCCCCTATGTACAAGAATATAACTACTATAATACTGCCCCTATATACAAGAATATAACTACTATAATACTGCCCCTATGTACAAGAATATAACTATTATAATACTGCCCCTATGTACAAGAATATAACTACTATAATACTGCTCCTATGTACAAGAATATAACTACTATAATACTGCTCCTATGTACAAGAATATAACTAATACTGCCCCTATGTACAAGAATATAACTATTATAATACTGCCCCTATGTACATGAATATAACTACTATAATACTGCTCCTATGTACAAGAATATAACTACTATAATACTGCCCCTATGTACAAGAATATAACTACTATAATACTGCCCCTATGTATAAGAATATACTATATTGCAGGTGTGATATGATGAGTGCTGTGTGTTTCCTCCTGTGTCTCATGTTCTGCTCTTCTGTGACATGCCGCTATACTCCGCAGCCGTTCGCTCGTGTTGCTCCCCTCTGGCATCATCCTAAGCACAATGGTGGCTGATCTGCTAATGATTCCTCCGACAGTCCGTGTGTCTCCTCGGAGATCATCGCAGTGTAGCAGTGTTCTCTGACAGACATCAGCCGTCCCCAGGGGAGAAGGTGTAAAACACACTTGGCATCTCCCAGAAGGATCTTTAATACATTCATAATAATTAGTCCACTAATGTGTCATTTAATCGTGTTCGTTATGATTGTCATCTGCAGCTGGATTTCAGGGATGGAGAGGGTTTTTTTTTTTTTTTTCCTTTTTCCTTCACTTTTTTTCTTTTTCATTTTTGATTTTTCTTTTTTTTCTTCCTGTCTCAGTCTTGATAATGAGGCTTCTTTGCTGGCGAGATATGAGAAGTAATTTTTTACTCCCTCTTTTTTTTTTTTTTTTTTTCGTTCTGCTGATGTTGTGACAAGTTTTCTTCTCCGCTCGGTGTATTTTTAGAGTTTGTTCTCTCATACATGAATTCCCCTTCAGTGTGGATGACTGTCTTCATCAGGTTGATGCTGACCTATGTGCCGCCATCACAGGGTGGGGAGATGCTTAACGTAAAAGCACCCGCTAGATGGACGGGGTGGGTGACAGCGCCGTGTCCTGATGAAGACAGCTCTGCACCACTTTCCAAAAAGCAGCTCTTTAGATCAGTTTTTCTCTTCGCCACGACAGCACCCACTGAGAGAGGGGATCCGCCCCTAGGAACAGGAAACCCTACGGAGAGATAAAAGGGGCGGTCCCCCTCGCTCCCACAGTTTGGTTTCCTGTTCCTATGGGAAATCCACGGAGAAGAGGATGCCTAGCCTGGATGCCGCTTGCGCAGTTTACCTGTGAGGACGGCAAGGGCTCCAGAGCTGGAAGCAGCGTCGGGGGTCCTGGTGTCAGCTTCCCCCCTCTGCTGGCAGACGCTGTGAGGCCAGGGCTGGAGAGTGCTGGCTCACAGAAAATCATCCGGCACGTCTGCGGGGAGTTAGCGCTGTAATGGGGAACGCTGCGCCGTCCTCGGCGAGCGCTTATACGGCGTGGAGCCCCGGTATGTCCCCCGGAAGTATAGGCTGAAAGCTTCCGAGGAGAGGGAGGAGACGGCGCCGGCGCTGGTGCCGGTGACAGCGCGGGCATATGAAATAGTGCTAATCACTTCCGGGTTCAACAGGAAGAAGATGGCGGCCCCCATGTGAAAAGGACGCCGGCGGTAACGCTCCGGCGTCCAATATGGATTCGGCACAGGACCCTGCGATGTCTTCTATTGAGGCCACCGCAACTACTCCTCGCAGCCATGCCAGCAGCAGCAGCCGCTCCAAGCGGAGTGGATCTTCTAAAAAGAGCAAGCCTCTGCAGTCTCCTCCCCGTCAGCCGGTACCTTCACAGACGCTTCACTGGGGTGAGTGTACATCTACCCTATTAAGCTGATTGCTGTCCCCTCTTCTCTAACACTCTAGGCAAAATGTACTGAAAAAACGAAACACAAACAGTGTGCGATATGTCTTCAGCCCCTTCCGGATAGTTACACAAAGAAACTTTGTAAACCATGCATTGATTCCACCTTACGGGAAGAGGCCTCTGTTAAATCTGAGGACATTAGAGTGTTGATTAGAGAAGAACTACAAGCCCTGCATAGTTCGGGAAAAGAAACGCGTCCTAAGGGGACAAGAGAGTATGTTTCACCCATATCTGACCAATCTTCCGAATTAGAGGATGCAGATTCGGATGTTTCTAGGGATTATGTTTCCTCGGATGAGGATCAAGATACGTGCTTCCCCACCGACAGTATAGATAACCTGGTGAAGTCTGTCCGTAACACTATGGGCATTGAGGATTCTAAGACCCCTAAAACACAGCAGGACATAATGTTCGCTGGGCTGTCCGAAAGGAAAAGACCCTCCTTTCCGGTGATAGCAGCAGTTAAAAATTTAATTAAAAAAGAGTGGGAAAGCCAGGGGCAGAGGGGACTACCACCATCTTCAAAGAGACGTTATCCCTTTAATGATGAGGAATTCTCAACCTGGTCAAAAGCCCCAAAAGTAGACGCAGCAGTGGCTTCCACATCTAAAAAATCCCTGCTACCTGTGGAGGATTCAGGTTCACTACAAGATCCTTTGGACCGCAAAGCCGACTCTCTCCTTAAAAGAGCGTGGGAATCTTGTGCGGGAGCCCTAAAACCGGCTGTGTCAGCTACATGCACCGCTAGGTCCATGCTAGTCTGGCTAAATGACTTGGAAGAAGGACTTAAAAACGGTCTCTCTAGAGACAAGTTGAGAGCCTCTATACCTTTAATTAGGGGTGCTACAGCCTTCCTGGCAGACTCATCTGCTGACTCAATACGATTAGCGGCCAAGTCGGCGGGGCTGACTAATGCAGCACGTAGAGCCCTGTGGCTTAAGGGCTGGAAAGGCGATCCCCAGACAAAATCCAAATTGTGTGGTCTTCCATGTCAGGGTGAGTACCTATTTGGTACTAAGCTGGACGAGATCCTGACTAAAGCAGGGGAGAGGAAAAAGGGCTTCCCTAATAATAATTACCTTCCATCTTATAGGAGGGCGTTCCGAAAGCCCACGTTTAACAAGAGGAAGGATTTCAAGAGCCAAGATCGCTGGGCCACTAGAGACACCAGACAGAGAGGAGCACTTTTTGGGAAGCGCCCTTACAAAACTGAGGAAAAACCCCGTTAGAACAGATCTGCCTGTCGGAGGTAGATTGTCTTCCTTCTCAGATCAATGGCAGAAAATAACCTCGAACATTTGGGCAAATAGTATCATCACCTTCGGCCTAAAATTAAAATTTTCCCGAGTCCCGCCGGACTCATTTCTATTGACTTCTTTAAAAACCCAGTTACAGCAGGAGGCTTTGGAGCAGGAGGTATTGAACCTTCTAGCCAAAGGGGTTTTGGTGGAAGTTCCATTTCTTCAGCAAAAAAAGGGGTTCTATTCCCCTCTATTTTTAATCCCAAAGCCAGATGGATCTTTTAGAACCATATTGAACCTTAAAAAATTGAACACCTTTTTGCAGAATCAAACCTTTAAAATGGAGTCTATCCGATCCACCATAAAACTGTTGTCTCCCCATTGTTTTATGACGGTACTCGACCTAAAAGATGCGTATTACCATCTGCCAATTTTTATAGAACATCAACAATATCTCCGCGTGGCGATTGTGTTGAATGGACGTATACGACACTTTCAGTATACAGCAATGCCCTTTGGACTATCAATAGCTCCAAGGGTATTCACTAAGTTAATGTCGGAAGTAATGTCATACCTAAGAGTAAAAGATACCCTCATAATTCCGTACCTTGATGATCTTTTAGTGGTAGGAAGCTCCCCGTCACAATGTCACCAACGATTGTGTAATATGGTCTCGTCCCTGCAGAGGCTAGGGTGGTTGGTGAATTGGGAAAAGTCTAGACTTCTTCCAACTACTCGACAAACATTCTTGGGGATTATAATAGACTCCATAAGCCAAAAATGTTTTTTACCACAATCCAAGCAATTGACAATAAGAAATAAGGTACAGTCGGTAATAGATAAACCTCTAATATCTTTAAGACAAGGCATGTCCCTCCTTGGCTCCTTCACGTCATGTATCCCAGCAGTACCATGGGCCCAATTTCATTCAAGGTGTTTACAATATGCAATTTTACATGAGGAAATAAAATTACAAGGTCATCTAGACGGTAAAATTTCCCTTTCTGAAGATGTAATTAAATCCCTATCCTGGTGGCTAGAACCAGATCACTTGGTTAGTGGGGTCCCCTGGGTAGTTAAACCTTCAAACACAATATTCACGGATGCCAGTCCTAGTGGTTGGGGAGCACATATGAGAGATCAGGTAGCCCAAGGTCTATGGTCGGTTACGGAGTCAGACGACTCGTCTAATATAAGAGAGCTGAAAGCTATCCATCACGCTCTTTGTGAATTCCTTCCGCAGCTACACGGAACACATACAAGGATTCTGTCAGACAACATGACATCAGTAGCGTATATCAATCATCAAGGAGGAACAAGATCAGGAACACTCATGTCTATAGCCGAAGACATCCTAACTATAGCCGAGAAACATCTACTGTCTCTATCAGCACTACATGTCAGAGGAGTGAACAATTCAAAAGCGGACTTCCTCAGTCGCCATACCCTCCACCAAGGGGAGTGGGTTTTAAATCATCGAATCTTCAAAATGATAACCGTAAAATGGGGCTTACCAGAGGTAGATCTCTTCGCTACAAGAGACAACAGGCAATTAAAAAAGTTCGCTTCAATGTTCCAATCCGACAAACCCGATTTTCTCGATGCTCTCCAGGTACCCTGGACATTTCAGAAAGCGTATGCCTTTCCTCCTCTGATACTTCTACCAACAGTAATCAGGAAGATAAGAGAGGACAAAGCCAATATAATCCTGATTGCCCCATTTTGGCCAAAGAGACCATGGTTCTCCCTGCTCAGAGCTATGTCCATCTCAGATCCATGGATTCTCCCAGAGGATCAGGATCTTCTTTTCCAGGGGCCATTCAACCACCCTCATGTGAAGGGTCTGCGGTTGACAGCCTGGAATTTGAGAGGCAATTGCTGAAATTAAGGGGTTTCTCTGATCAAGTAATTAATACTCTATTATTAAGTAGGAAAAGATCCACTACTTCTATATATGTAAGAGTATGGAGGAAGTTTCTAAGTCTTTATCCATTGGCCTTGTCAAACGAAATTCCTATACTTAACATTTTAGAATTTCTCCAGAAAGGACGTGACTTAGGTCTTTCAGTTAATACCTTAAAAGTACAAGTCTCTGCTCTAGGGGCATTGTATAGTCACAATGTAGCGGGTGATAGGTGGATAACTAGATTTATTTCAGCCTGCCAGAGGTCAGAACCAGTTCAGATTCCCCGCATACCGCCTTGGGATGTTAATCTAGTCCTTGAGGCCTTGACAGGTCACCCATTTGAGCCACTACACTCAGCTCACATTAAACACGTTACTCTCAAAACTACTCTTCTTGTCGCATTAGTATCGGCAAGAAGGGTAAGTGACATACAGGCACTATCAGTAGATCCTCCCTTTCTATCAATATTTCCAGATAGAATCGTCCTGAAAACAGACCCTTCCTACCTACCTAAGAGATGTACTAAATTTCATAGATCTCAAGAAATTCTTCTTCCTACTTTTTATGATAATCCTACAAATCAGGAAGAGGAGAAATACCATACCTTAGATGTGAAAAGGGCTGTAATGACTTACTTAGACAGGACTAGTGCCTGGAGGAAGAGCAGGGCTCTCTTTGTTTCCTTCCAGGGTCAAAGGAAAGGAGCTGGTGTCACAAAAGGCACATTATCTCGATGGATTCGGGAGGCGATATACCTGGCCTATTCATCTAAAGGGGAAGATCCACCCGAGACTGTAAAGGCACACTCAACCCGGGCAATAGCATCATCCTGGGCAGAGCGAGCAGAGGTTCCAATAGAACTCATATGTAAGGCCGCAACCTGGTCTTCGCCTATTACCTTCTATAGTCACTATAGATTAGATCTATCTGCTTCCACTGATTTGTGTTTCGGTAGATCAGTTCTTAACACGATAATCCCCCCCAAATAGCTGTCTCTGAAAGTCTCTCAGTGGGTGCTGTCGTGGCGAAGAGAAAACACCGGATTACGTACCGGTAATGCTCTTTTATAGAGCCACGACAGCACCCCTTCACTTCCCTCCCTTATATATTAGTTTGCATATGAGCACTGATAAGGGTGATTGGTTCTTGTAAATATACGTGATTAAGTCAAAGATGAAATGTTAATATAGAATGACCTACTAAAACTTGTGGGCGGTTCCTCGCAATCTCTGTAACCCAAACTGTGGGAGCGAGGGGGACCGCCCCTTTTATCTCTCCGTAGGGTTTCCTGTTCCTAGGGGCGGATCCCCTCTCTCAGTGGGTGCTGTCGTGGCTCTATAAAAGAGCATTACCGGTACGTAATCCGGTGTTTCTCCCAAATCTGCGTTGTTTCATTTGCAAGAATTGCGTGTGCAATTACGGGAACGGCAGCAACTCACGCGTTTCGCTATGCGGTAATTTTTATTTGCCGCCTGTATTTCCAATCTAAGGTGATCAATATTCACCTGCCAGATTTGGTGAAACCTGATCCTCTCACCCACATTTTTTTTAGTGGTAGTTTTCAGCAATATTAATGACGTGGCAGCCGGTCCGGGTCTTGCGAATCGATTTGCACCATTTCTAGTTGTGATATAATTGATATATTTCCTTGAGGAATATCAGAGAGACGACATAATGGCGAGTTCTTAAAGCAGATGCTCAAAGACAGTTGTTTTTTTTACGGAGAGTGCAAGTATTTAATAAAACATAATTTTTGTTCTTTCTCCTTTTATCCGTCGCCTTTACACGTTGCCTCCTGTTCGCTTTACTCCGACTTCTGTTATTGTTGCCTTCACATCGGGCTGCACAATCTCTTCTACTCCAGAGCACTCGCATGTGAAGGATCAGCAGCACCCATCCAAGCAGACAGAACTAGCAGCAATTTTTTTTCACCTTTTTTGAAGATAATTTTCACCATTTTCCTTCTGTTGTATTTTTTATTTTTTTTTAACGCCCCGAGCGCGGACCGTATTCAGAGCGCCGGTAATTATTCAATTATTCACTCAGCAAATTGTAAATTAATGTTCATGGTGAATGACATAATTGCAATTTAAAAAGGGCAATTAATCATAAAACACTCCGCCGCTTGGTTCCTTAGTCCTTTATGTTGTATTATAAAAGCCGCCATGCCACGGTTAACCCCCCTTCCCCGTGTGCCGCAGGAGGAGCCGATACCGTACTCGCGTCATATATGGAGGGTCTGACCTTGACTGAGGTTCCTTCTATGTAGAAGTTTCTCTGAGCCATTGCCTTAGGGTGAGAGCGACCTATTTGGAGGAACACTCGATTGGACAGGTTGGGTCGATCTGTCCAATCTTGTGACAGGGACTTAGATCCTCCAAGATGCAAGTAGTTTGGCGGTGGACCTCTTAGACCGGTGAGAGGTCTATGAAATCGCTCCGTTCTGAATTTCCAACAAGGGAGTACGGTCATTCCCAGGTGGTCTTCACCATCGTGGTCCTTGGAATAGTCACTAACAGGGTCGTATCAAAGTCAGAAAAGTTGCCACGGGTCGTCCAAGGTCACCACTTGCTTGAGTAATGTGGACCATAATCGGGTTACAGGCCAGGAGTTAGGACCACCAGCATCAAACGACAAGGCCAAAGGGAGCTGCAAGAGCGTAACCCAGGAACTCAAGTCAGGGAGTCAAAATCCACAGGGCTGAATCCAAAGGAAAGAAGGAGAAGATGTCTCCATTTTAAGCTTTAAATAGGCTACCAGACCTGCCATTATCTTCAACTGCCGGTCGCACCACCCAAAGTGAGGAGGAGACCCTCAGCCTCATACAGCATGGACCTAGCCTATGCTACAGTGTGGGCAGTGGAAGGAGCGGTGGTTTGTTGATGCTGCCGCCTCTTGCCAGGACTTGTGTCACTGGAACGGGGCCAGGCCAGAGGAAAGAAGAACAGCGAAACGTTGGGAAGAGATGGTAGAAGGAGCCAGGTCTCCAGCAGCACAAAGTATTTCAGGGTAAGAATAAGGAACTGATGGCGGCTGGTCCCAAGTAAGGACCCTTCCCCCGCGTGTCTCAGCATGTGACAAGCAGTGATATGGCACGAACAAGGCTATCAGTGAGGGTTAGGGTGAGGGGTAACAGCGGTTGAAGTTGGGTTTTCAAGTAGCACAGAGTATTTCAGGATATTTCAGGAATGGGTAGTACTTGGTGACCTGTGCTTGTTATAGGGCAGCATGTTAGAAGTGTTAGAAAAACAAAGGTTACTTATGAAAGATTTTTTTTTTGTACTACCTGTGAGCAGCACAGAGGATTTCAGGAGAGGAGAGAGGCAGTCGCCAGTCAGGATCCTGTTGTGATGTGAGGGCTTAGCGGAGATAATGATTGGGATGTCAGTTGCAGACCTCTTGATTGGAGCATAGTCTTGCTGCAGCACAGAGTATATCAGATGTTTGTGCTCATCTCGTGGGAAGCAGTGATTCCATCTAAAGACATTACAGTCTTCTCCTATATTGGAACTCGACACTATGGGGTATAGCTGACTGACCGCTGCTTGTCGGCACTATGGGGTATAGCTGACAGTGCCGAGAAGCAGCAGTATGGGGTATAGCTGACTGCTGCTTCTCGGCACTGTGAGGTATAGCTGGCTGACCACCTCTTCTCGGCACTATGGGGTATAGCTGAGTGACCACCTCTTCTCGGCACTATGGGGTATAGCTGACTGACCACCTCTTCTCAGCAATATGGGGTATAGCTGACTGACCACTGCTCCTCAGCACTATGGGGTATAGCTGACTGACCACTGCTTCTCGGCACTATAGGGTATAGGTGACTGACCACCTCTCCTCGGCCCTATGGGGTAAAGCTGACTGACCGCTGCTCCTCGGCCCTATGGGGTATAGCTGACAGACCACCTCTTTTCGGCACTATGGGGCATAGCTGGCTGACCACTGCTTCTCGGCACTATGGGGTATAGCTGAGTTACCACCTCTCCTCTGCACTGAGGGGTATAGCTGACTGACCACTTCTCCTCGGCACTATGGGGTATAGCTGAGTGACCACCTCTTCTTGGCACTGAGGGGTATAGCTGACTGACCGCTGCTTCTCGGCACTATAGGGTATAGCTGACTGACCACTCCTCAGCACTATGGGGTATAGCTGACTGACCGCTGCTTCTCGGCACTATGGGGTATAGCTGACTGACCGCTGCTTCTCAGCACTATGGGGTATAGCTGACTGACTGCTACTCCTCGGCACTATGGGGTATAGCTGACTGACCACTCCTCAGCACTATGGGGTATAGCTGAGTGACCACCTCTCCTCTGCACTGAGGGGTATAGCTGACTGACCACTCCTCAGCACTATGGGGTATAGCTGACTGACCACTTCTCCTCGGCACTGAGGGGTCAGCAGTTGCAGGGACCCTTTTTATATCGCTCAGTGCAGGCAGTGTACAGCAGCCGCCTGTTGAGCATGGACCCTGCTCGTCTTCTCCGCGGCCCCCATTATGTCTGCAGTAATATCAAGGGGAACAATCGTGGAAATAATGGAACGTTTTAGAATGGCTTCTCACTAGTAATCATTCAGTTTGCTCTAGTGTGTAAATCCGCTCTGGAAATGTGGTGAAAGCGTTTGTAATGTCCCCGTGAGCTCTTTGCTGAAATGGCTCATTCATTACCCGGGACTATTACAGTTTAGAGCATCCATGTATAATGATCAGAAGATAAACCGCTATTATCTGTACATCTGTATTTGTCACATGAAGGGACAGGTCTTCTGAACTCACACAAGTCATCCTCCGTCTACCCTGCCGAAAATGTGGCCGACTCGTAACCCTACGGTGTCAATCCTGGACTATATGTCAATGTAGGGCATCAACAAAGTGGTCTCATTGAAGTAAGCGTTGGGGCATCGTGGTAGAAATCCCCAATGATCGGGTCATCATAGCTTCCTATTATTGAATTTTGGATCATCATGCCACCACTGAGTACCGAAACAGCGCACCGGGCTCCGACCATGTACCTGTCTTGTCTGTTACACTGGCATCATAGCGGGATTCCTCTATGGATCAGTTAGACTTTATCATCTGTTACCATGGAGACTTATAGTTTAACATAGAATCTGTAGACACTATACGGTAGTAAGTTTTGTTGGGTTTTTTTTAGTTTTTTTTTAAATCAATACTATTTTTTTGTAAGTTGTAGTGTAACTGGAGCATTAAAAAGTCACCCCTGTGGATATCCGCTACAGTAAACGCACCCTTGTGACTGTCTGCTGGAGTAGACGCACCCCTGAGACTGACTGTCAGCTACACTAAACACACCCCTTTGACTGATCGTCAGCTAGAGTAAACGCACCCCTGAGACTGACTGTCGTTTACAGTAAACGCACCCTTGTGACTGTCAGCTAGAGTAAATGCACCCCTGAGTCTGACTGTCAGCTACAATAAACTCACCCCTTTGACTGATCGTCAGCTACACTAAACTCACCCCTTTGACTGATCGTCAGCTAGAGTAAATGCACCCCTGAGACTGACTGTCAGCTACAGTAAACACACCCTTGTGACTGTCAGCTAGAGTAAACGCACCCCTGAGACTGACGGTCAGGCAGAGTAAACGCACCCCTGTGACTGATCGTCAGCTAGAGTAAATGCACCCTCATGACTGTCAGCTAGAGTAAACATATCCCTGTGCTTTGAATAGTAAAGCAAGAGCATAGATTGTTTTTGTTTTGTTTTTTTATACAAATTACTTTGTGGATGGGTGAAAAGTCTGCTTGCTGAGAGTTTCACCCATCACTGGTAAGGAGTCTTGCAGATCTCTTGAAAAGGTTCCCACTAATTACTGAAAATGTTTTCTCACCAGTAACTGGAAAAGTGTTCCATTGATGACTGGGAAGTGGTCTCATCGGTCCCCAGAAAGGAGTTTTCTTCCATCACACTTAAATGCCTTTTTCTGATGACAGAAAGGGGCTCCCGCTAGGGACAGCAATGGACTTCACCTGAATACTGTAACGGCTGTTTTTTTTTTTACAGTAATGGTCTCCCATTGATGACCGTAACTGTCTCCCGTTGATCACAGCAATTAGCTCCCGCCCATGACCGTAAAGGGCACCCGCCCATGACCGTATCGGGCTCCCGCCCATGACCGTATCGGGCTCCCGCCCATGACCGTATCGGGCTCCCGCCCATGACCGTACCGGGCCCATGACCGTATCGGGCCCATGACCGTACCGGGCTCCCGCCCATGACCGTACCGGGCTCCCGCCCATGACCGTACCGGGCCCCCGCCCATGACCGTACCGGGCCCCCGCCCATGACCGTACCGGGCCCCCGCCCATGACCGTACCGGGCCCCCGCCCATGACCGTACCGGGCCCCCGCCCATGACCGTACCGGGCCCCCGCCCATGACCGTACCGGGCTCCCGCCCATGACCGGAAATGGTTTCCAGTGTACTCTGGAAAGGGATTCTCTCTGATCACTGGAGGGGAGTCCCGCCGATCACAAGAAGGGTTCCCAAACCTTTGTTGTAACTTTCTGGGGTCTTAGAGTTAATGTAGTGTCAGTCTCTCCTCACTCAGTATCTGTGGGCCTGGAGGCCACATAATAGCATGCATCTGCAGCTGCTTTTAATTCTCCAGTAACAGTATGGGGGACCGCAGGCTCGGGCCTCTTTCCACTGATCTGTGAGGCCTGTAGCCATCAGAAATGTTTTACTTATATATGGGTAAGCCTCTTCAATTAGAATACTTCCCGGCCATGTTCTGCCCTCTTCGGTCATTGACTAACTGTCTGGTTAGAGTTTTTCCTGTGTTTTAATAAATTTGCCTAAGAGCTGTAAATCATCATCAAGACGGCCTCCTTGGACAGCCCATCGGGACGTGCCCATGCTCTGCCGTCGGCCACTTTTATCTCCAGTCTCGGCTAATTCATCGTCTCTCTGCTTCACCTAGCCTGTAATATTTCACTGCCTTATTTCCTCTAAAGACTCGGATGATGCTAATGTTGATTTGATAAGGTTCCTTCGCTTTTTCTCCGTCTTTAATTCGAAATGTCTGTAATTTTGCGCTTCACGGACTTGAGCGGAGAATTAGCGAAATGGAGAGAGACTGCGCGGGTGGACGGTGGGGAGTCTTCTCTGTCGCCGCCGATTGCCTCAGTGAAGTAGAAAGGTGTGAAGGATTATCAATTGTGATGGCAGGGAGCTCGCCAGATATGGAAATTTAGGAGGGGAGCTGCAGGTTTTGCACCCATTCTGCGGGACATCCCCCAGGGATTGGGGACAATTAGGTGCGATGACTCCTGATGATTTACCACCCTGGTGTATTATCACCTGCATCAATGTCGTAATTTGTCCCCGACTTCACACCAAAATGCCATTTGCGTAATTGCAAAAAATGTTCCCAATTTTTCTCCTCTTTAGCACCCGCCCCTCCCCAGCGTCTGGCAGGTTTTGATAAATGTAGCTTTTAACTTTAAGGATTGATTAACTGGGTTAGTAAATCCAGGCCAGGTAGCAGACGATTTATGAAGATCTCTGTTATTTCTCCGACTTCTCCGAAGAAGGTTGTAATGCTCCGTCACTCTTTATTTCAGATATTTTTTTTGTGCTGATTTATGAAGGGAATATAACTTTCTGTTGGATTTTTTTTTTCTTCCTCCTCTGATTTTATGTAAAGGAATTTTTAGGTTTTACTGCTCAGAAACCTCGGTTGTTACTAGAAGTTTAGCGAAAACCCATTTCCTCCAAGCCGCCTCCGATTTGCAGGTCGAACATGGCATAATAACTAAAGTACAGGAGATCTAATAAAAACTTTTGTCAGCTTATGAATTTTTTTTAATACTTTTTCATTATATGTTGTCCACCCAGAGAGGAAGAGGCATGAAAAGCGGTGCCAAACCAGAAAAGCCTGTAAACGGGCAGATGACCCACCTTTAATGAGCTCCATCCCCATCCAGTGTAATTTCTGTCGCTAGTGCCCCCCTCGTTTGTCCATGGTAATTCATGGTCGACCACGACAATCTCATGAATTTTTTACACAGGGCGTTAGGGGAAAACAGTTGTGCGGCTTATTAACACCCTAAATAAATGGGTCGGAAATTAATAACATGGAATAAGCTAATTTTTTTTTTTAGACAAAGCTCCAAATCCCCTGCATAGGCATACGCTCCGTTTCTGACTTGCCCATCCTGTTTGGTCCAGGGTGTCAACATCTGGAAAATTTGAAGGCATATGGAAAGTATATGCCAAAAATGTGTAATAAGTGCAGGAACCACTGACTTCTATCAGGAGTATGGGGGTCTCCTTCTTTACTCGGTCCTCTAGAGAGCAGAAGACCCTCCAGCCTGTTGCTTTCTCTCCATTGTAAAATTTGGGATTTGCAGAAACCATCTGGTATTTCACAATTTTCTTAATGACAGTGCATGATGCGCTACCTTTGTACCTCCTCTATCCATTTTTTGGAGTGCTAAGAAGGGGTCCAAGGACCTCCTTCTTTCAATATGGTAACACAGTGCGCCATTAGTATTTACGCTCTCCTCTGATTTGGAAACTTCATGTGACAAGCCTCTAGACATTTGTGTGTACATAGCTTAGGATGGACCGCAAACAATGCCATCACACGCATCATGTGGCTTCTGCACCACTGGGCTAAACAGTATAATTCTATCTGTCTGTGATCACCACTAGAGGGAGCTCACTGCATACAGATTATACATGCAGTGTGCTCCCTCTAGTCGTGGTCACAGGTAGCCAAAATGTTATCCTATAATGCTTATCTTTGCAGGGGATTTGTAGCTGTGTGTTAGAAAATTGGAAATCCGACTCCTATCAGAAATATATTTGAAAATAAATCCGTACAGAATGCTGGACCTAAAAATTTACAAGGCAGCCGTTCCCTTTAAAGGCAAACCAAACGAACGGAAGTGTCCTTTCTGGTAAAGATTATTAGATTGTTCTACTCTTTTAGATTTTATTTCAATGTCTCAGTGGTTTATTAATTTTTTTTTTTGCACCCCCACACGCACTCTTCCCCCATCTCTTTTTTTTTTTTTTACGCCTCAATTGGCAATTTTGGACAGCGGCGCTCATGGAGAACTAGACGTCTAACCTCAGATGAAAGGTCTAACCACGGTACAAATCTTCCCCAGCAAACTCTGTCAGAAGCCTCTGCCGCTGCCTGGTATTTCTGGCCCTTTCTATCATTTCTAGGTCGGGTTATGAATACATTACTCCCTGCGCCCTCTTCCTACTTTTCTTTTTTTAAATGTTCCATAAAAGATTTTTTTTTTCTTCTTCCCAGTTCAAAGTTTTTCTGCAATTTGTATTTTTAGCTTTCGTTAAAAAAAAAGGAGATGATGTAGCGGTGAAATAAATCCGGGACTCAGGTGTGTGAGGGGTTTATGTTTGGCCCCGTCCAGCACCTGCCGTGCGGCTTCCGAGACGACACATTCGGAGCCTTTGTAGACGCCACGTTTGGCCGTGTTTCCAGTGTAGGAAGCTTTGTGGAACAATGGCTGCTGCGGCTCTTCTCTTCTCTATTCCTTAAGCTCTCTCTCTACATTGGATGAACACAAGGCTTTGTGCCGTAGAAACCCGGGCTCGATAAATCACTGACATTTTCCTTTTTTCTCTCTCTCTCTTTCCCCTCCTTTTCTTCTTTCCCTCTCCCCTTTTTCATTTTGCAAAGCCTGCGGATTTGGATGAATGGGTAAGCACTGTTTGGCTTGTGTTCCTGCTTATTTCACTTGTCATATTGTCACCGTGTGGGGATTGTTTGTGGAAATTGTAGTCTATTTAATTTCCTTCTCGGATCTCCCACTCCATTTACTTTTGGACATTTTTTTTTAACCGACATTGGTATCTGCAGATTAAGTGCAGTAGAGGCGACCGGCTGGGCTTGGGAATTTCCTAAAGTTCAGACATTATAATAGATGAATGTGGATAAAATCTGCACTGCTGTGACAAATAATGAATCCAGATATAGTTGTAAGGTGTTCAGGTGGTTTATTCAACGCGTTTCGAAGCTCATGGCTTCTTCTTCAGGAAGTTTCCACACAAAGATATATTGATATATCTTTGTGTGGAAACTTCCTGAAGAAGAAGCCATGAGCTTCGAAACGCGTTGAATAAACCACCTGAACACCTTACAACTATATCTGGATTCATTATTTGTCACAGCAGCGCAGATTTTATCCACATTCATCTATTATAACGTCTCTAAGAGGTCGCAGCGCCGACCTGTGGATCTGCAGCAGCTGACAAATTACACGCCTTTACTTTGCACCATCAGGTGAGCAGTTCTCTCATAATTCTTTAAGAGCAGTCCTGAGGATAAGACCCTATATGCGCTTTTTTGTCTCCTATTCTTCTATACTAAAGTTCAGACAGACATCCTTACCTATTGCAACTGGTTGACTACAGTACAGACCAAAAGTTAATTAACACATGTGGAATTATATACTTAACAAAAATATGTGAAACAACTCAAAATATGTCTTATATTCTAGGTTCTTCAAAGTAGCCACCTTTTACTTTGATGACTGCTTTGCACACTCTTGGCATTCTCTTGATGAGCTTCAGAAAAATCTTTAAATGGGAAGGTGTGTCCAAACTTTTGGTCTGTACTGTATATTCAAGATGTTTGAGGCCCGGCAGGGGCTTATGGACGCCTAATACGATCGTGCTGTCCCCACATGTTATCGGCAGCACATCCCTGGTCAACATTGGTCGATGTGCTGCCGATTTCCAAAGATTTTTATGCGAGCCGAAAAATCAAAGCACTAAACAAGTAAGTATTCTCACTGATCGGGGATGTTTACTTGGATCGCCAGTCATCGGCTCAGCTAAAAGTTCCTTTAGGCACGAGAGGATGCACGATGAGCACTGTAGTGATAGCATGTCACAGGCAGGGAGAAAGCTCCAGGACACTGCAGGGACGGGTCACCGGGCGACAGTCATTAGTGGCTAAGGAGCAATTCAGTCCTGAGCAGCAGACTGGGTAGATGTTCATGCAAAGCTGCAGAAGGTGCACCGTGCAGCAGCATGTCACAGGCAGGAGACTGACGTTAGATGTGGTCAGGCAGCATTTGTTAGTAGCTAAAGTACTTTTATTAGAAGGATCCTGAAGAGTCACAGGTGCAGGAGTAATGCACAGGAGAGACTGCGGGCAGTGCGAGGTGCAGGAGTAATGCACAGGAGAGACTGCGGACAGTGCGAGGTGCAGGAGTAATGCACAGGAGAGACTGCGGACAGTGCGAGGTGCAGGAGTAATGCATAGGAGAGACTGCGGACAGTGTGCAGTGCAGGAGTAATGCACAGGAGAGACTGCGGACAGTGCGCGGTGCAGGAGTAATGCACAGGAGAGACTGCGGACAGTGCGAGGTGCAGGAGTAATGCACAGGAGAGACTGCGGACAGTGCGAGGTGCAGGAGTAATGCATAGGAGAGACTGCGGACAGTGTGCAGTGCAGGAGTAATGCACAGGAGAGACTGCGGACAGTGCGCGGTGCAGGAGTAATGCACAGGAGAGACTGCTGACAGTGCGATGTGCAGGAGTAATGCACAGGAGAAACTGTGGACAGTGCGATGTGCAGGAGTAATGCACAGGAGAAACTGTGGACAGTGCGCGGTGCAGGAGTAATGCACAGGAGAGGCTGCGGACAGTACACGGTGCAGGAGTAATACACACAAGAGACTGCGGACAGTGCGAGGTGCAGGAGTAATGCACAGGAGAGACTGCTGACAGTGCGATGTGCAGGAGTAATGCACAGGAGAAACTGTGGACAGTGCACGGTGCAGGAGTAATGCACAGGAGAGACTGGACAGTGCGCGGTGCAGGAGTAATGCACAGGAGAGGCTGCGGACAGTGTGCAGTGCAGGAGTAATGCACAGGAGAGACTGCGGACAGTGTGCGGTGCAGGAGTAATGCACAGGAGAGACTGCGGACAGTGTGCGGTGCAGGAGTAATGCACAGGAGAGACTGCGGACAGTGTGCGGTGCAGGAGTAATGCACAGGAGAGACTGCGGACAGTGTGCGGTGCAGGAATAATGCACAGGAGAGGCTGCGGACAGAGTGCAGTGCAGGAGTAATGCACAGGAGAGACTGCGGACAGTTCGTGGTGCAGGAGTAATGCACAGGAGAGGCTGTGGACAGTGCAAGGTGCAGGAGTAATGCACAGGAGAGACTGCGGACAGTGCAAGGTGCAGGAGTAATGCACAGGAGAGGCTGCGGACAGTGCGAGGTGCAGGAGTAATGCATAGGAGAGACTGCGGACAGTGTGCAGTGCAGGAGTAATGCACAGGAGAGACCGCGGTGCAGGAGTAATGCACAGGAGAGACTGCTGACAGTGCGATGTGCAGGAGTAATGCACAGGAGAAACTGTGGACAGTGCACGGTGCAGGAGTAATGCACAGGAGAGACTGTGGACAGTGCGCGGTGCAGGAGTAATGCACAGGAGAGGCTGCGGACAGTGTGCAGTGCAGGAGTAATGCACAGGAGAAACTGTGGACAGTGCACGGTGCAGGAGTAATGCACAGGAGAGACTGCTGACAGTGCGCGGTGCAGGAGTAATACACACAAGAGACTGTGGACAGTGTGCGGTGCAGGAGTAATGCACAGGAGAGACTGCGGACAGTTCGTGGTGCAGGAGTAATTCACAGGAGAGGCTGTGGACAGTGCAAGGTGCAGGAGTAATGCACAGGAGAGACTGCGGACAGTGCAAGGTGCAGGAGTAATGCACAGGAGAGGCTGCGGACATTGCGCGGTGCAGGAGTAATGCACAGGAGAGACTGCGGACAGTGTGCGGTGCAGGAGTAATGCACAGGAGAGACTGCGGACAGTGTGCGGTGCAGGAGTAATGCACAGGAGAGACTGCGGACAGTGTGCGGTGCAGGAGTAATGCATAGGAGAGGCTGCGGACAGAGTGCAGTGCAGGAGTAATGCACAGGAGAGACTGCGGACAGTGTGCGGTGCAGGAGTAATGCACAGGAGAGACTGCGGACAGTGCTCGTTGCAGGAGTAATACACAGGAGAGGCTGTGGACAGTGTGCGGTGCAGGAGTAATGCACAGGAGAGACTGCGGACAGTTCGTGGTGCAGGAGTAATGCACAGGAGAGGCTGTGGACAGTGCAAGGTGCAGGAGTAATGCACAGGAGAGACTGCGGACAGTGCAAGGTGCAGGAGTAATGCACAGGAGAGGCTGCGGACAGTGCGCGGTGCAGGAGTAATGCACAGGAGAGACTGGACAGTGCGCGGTGCAGGAGTAATGCACAGGAGAAACTGGACTGTGCGAGGTGCAGGAGTAATGCACAGGAGAGACTGCTGACAGTGCGATGTGCAGGAGTAATGCACAGGAGAAACTGTGGACAGTGCACGGTGCAGGAGTAATGCACAGGAGAGGCTGTGGACAGTACGCGGTGCAGGAGTAATGCACAGGAGAGACTGCTGACAGTGCGATGTGCAGGAGTAATGCACAGGAGAAACTGGACAGTGCACGGTGCAGGAGTAATGCACAGGAGAGACTGTGGACAGTGCGCGGTGCAGGAGTAATGCACAGGAGAGGCTGCGGACAGTGCAAGGTGCAGGAGTAATGCACAGGAGAGACTGCGGACAGTGCAAGGTGCAGGAGTAATGCACAGGAGAGGCTGCGGACATTGCGCGGTGCAGGAGTAATGCACAGGAGAGACTGCGGACAGTTCGTGGTGCAGGAGTAATGCACAGGAGAGGCTGTGGACAGTGCAAGGTGCAGGAGTAATGCACAGGAGAGACTGCGGACAGTGCAAGGTGCAGGAGTAATGCACAGGAGAGGCTGCGGACATTGCGCGGTGCAGGAGTAATGCACAGGAGAGACTGCGGACAGTGTGCGGTGCAGGAGTAATGCACAGGAGAGACTGCGGACAGTGTGCGGTGCAGGAGTAATGCACAGGAGAGACTGCGGACAGTGTGCGGTGCAGGAGTAATGCATAGGAGAGGCTGCGGACAGAGTGCAGTGCAGGAGTAATGCACAGGAGAGACTGCGGACAGTGTGCGGTGCAGGAGTAATGCACAGGAGAGACTGCGGACAGTGCTCGTTGCAGGAGTAATACACAGGAGAGGCTGTGGACAGTGTGCGGTGCAGGAGTAATGCACAGGAGAGACTGCGGACAGTTCGTGGTGCAGGAGTAATGCACAGGAGAGGCTGTGGACAGTGCAAGGTGCAGGAGTAATGCACAGGAGAGACTGCGGACAGTGCAAGGTGCAGGAGTAATGCACAGGAGAGGCTGCGGACAGTGCGCGGTGCAGGAGTAATGCACAGGAGAGACTGCGGACAGTGTGCGGTGCAGGAGTAATGCACAGGAGAGGCTGCGGACAGTGTGCAGTGCAGGAGTAATGCACAGGAGAGACTGGACAGTGTGCGGTGCAGGAGTAATGCACAGGAGAGACTGCGGACAGTGTGCGGTGCAGGAGTAATGCACAGGAGAGACTGCGGACAGTGTGCGGTGCAGGAGTAATGCACAGGAGAGGCTGCAGACAGTGTGCGGTGCAGGAGTAATGCACAGGAGAGACTGCGGACAGTGTGCGGTGCAGGAGTAATGCACAGGAGAGACTGCGGACAGTGCGGTGCAGGAGTAATGCACAGGAGAGGCTGCAGACAGTGTGCGGTGCAGGAGTAATGCACAGGAGAGGCTGCGGACAGTGTGCAGTGAAGCATCACATCATAGGCAAGGAGAAATTACAGGACACTGCAAGGAAAGGCAGAAATGATGATGATAATGCACCTGACAACCATCATTTACAATAATGGGAAGACCCTGAATTGTCGCTGTGCCGCCCCCCAGATAGTCTGCCTTATATTTTATTAGGTGAGGATTTACATGGGATTCTTTTTTCCTGTACTTATAAATCTGTGTAATAGGAATAACAGAAGATAAAAAAATCATCTTCCTGCACGGGGCGCCCAGAATTACAGCAAAGTTTTCTGCACAATGCAGCAACTTCCATCACGGATTCTCATGAATAGTATTAATTGTGCAAACTGCGGCACAAATAATGATTTAAAAGTGTAACTAAACTTTTTGATATGTTGTAGCCCGTGATTAGAAGCGTTGGTCGGTCGGGGGCTCAATCCGAGAGCCTGAAGCGCTCAACTTATTTCCGAGTGCTATTCGGACCCGTAGACTTTGCATCGAGCCCGTACATCACTCCGCTTGTGCGGGAGAATAGGGTTTTTGCTTCTGCCCTTGGTTTGAGCCATCTCTGGGCACCACGATCACCACTGATTACCTCCAACGAGGGGCCTATAATATATAAATAATATGTAGTTACCTTTTAATGGTCACTGCGACACATTTCTATCATCTGGACCTACGTTAGAAAATAAAAATAAGGCATCCATGAAAATAAACGTATAGATTAGATGGACGATCTATTGGACGCCGCCCGGCCATTTCCACAACCTTCTCATGGCCCAACGTGCGAGTAATGAAAGGGAGATGAGCAGTTTATAAATGAAAGCTCGTTAATTGCCGCTGCAGACTTCACACCCTCCGATACCTTTCTGGCACCGGCCGGCCATTATTACCATGAATAACCTTCCTATTGGACGGAGCCTGCACGCTGCAGATCACAGGTCACTCTCCCTAATGAGTTTTTGCATACATAATCTTCATTAAATCCTGCAGCATTTCTGCTTTTCTTCCCAATCAAGGCTCGTGTTAGCAGGAAAGGTTAAGCACCGTCTGGCTTCCATCATAGCTGAGCCGGGTCAGCCGCCTAATAGCAGAGATTTCCCCCTCCCCGTTAGCACAGTCTACATATGTGAACTCCTCGTTCGCCACGGCAGCGCACGATCCGCCATTGTTTGTTTTAGGGCGATACAAATAATTGTGCCCATTGTTGCGGCAGATTTGTTGTTGGCACGAGGAAATATGCAAAAATACACATTACACGGGGGCTCAGACAAAAAGAAGAAAACCCCATGTGCCTATTATTAACCATTAGCAGAGAGAAATATTTACATCCCCCCCCCCCCTCGTCCTAAAAAACCATATGCAGATGCACACGTGCGAATTAATTAGTGGCGGGGACTCCAACTATTTGGACTGAACTCTTTGTGTTCCAGAGGGGGCCGTCTTACCAGTCTCATGGGGGAAACAATAGGCATGCAGGGTGCCAAGTGTCCAAGCACGTTAGTGACGATGCATGGAGCATGCCAATTGAATATGCAAATGGTTATTAATTCTTCCGATTTAATTTGCATCATAGATGGCGATCAGATGGAAAGATGTATAAATCGGATCCTTTGCCCTAACATAAAGGGAAGAAGGACATCTCGCAGATTTACGATTAAAGGGGAACTATTTCTAATTAAAATGGATATGCCCAATAATTAAAGGGGGTTTCCAGCCCATAAAAATTGGACTTAAAATAGCAAGTAACTTCCCATTAGCTCTGGTTGCCCCTTTCTTCGCTAGGCACTCCATCTCAGATTCTGGCCGTGAAGGGGGCTGGCTGACTGATCATTTGAGTCCCAAGCCTTTTTTGATGCATAGGCGGAAAAGGGGTCTGGCTTAGCTATTGATATTATCAGGTGCACAGTACAAAGGATTGGAAGCGCTGTAGCCAGAATCTGGGATGAAGCTGCCAGAAGAGGAATGGGGCGTCAGAAGGTCTTTTTTATAGCTTGGAAAACCCCTTTAAATGTCGTTTCTTGGTGCATTGCAAAAACAAAGCTGGTGTCTGCGGAGCGTCTCGTGTGATCGTAGCGAGTAAGAAATCCTATTCTTATCACTCAAGTATTGCATGCATGTGAACTGTTGCAAGATTCTCACTTGAGACCCCCATTATTTTGGGATTTTCTGAGCCCCCCCACTTTCTGATCTGAATTAGAAAAGGCATCCCGTAGCCCAAATGATCTTTTCTCCGGTCCCTTCCCGCTGAAGCTTGCCTTGCCTCCAGGTCTTCGGCAGGATGCTGTCAGGCTCATTGAGCATCAGATGAAGCTGACATTTAAAATACGGCAACCCAGACGGGGCTTTCGTTCCTTGCCAGATACGCTCAGCCTAAACTTCATGAAGTGTCCCGGTTTACCCATTGCACGCTGCTCTTGGGAAGAACACGGGAAGCAGTCAGCCTTCAGATACAATCTTTCTTCCTAACTACCCCTGCCAGTCTTAGAACGACGGCTCCCGACCCTCGGGGATCACTTCCGTCCAGGCCGCTTTATCACTTGGCTATGTCAATTTCAACCCAACGCCTTCATAGTTTGTAAAAGTTCAAGCTCACTTTGTAGGTCTTTGCCATAAAGCATCTCTGCAGTGCCATCCATCCGTGCGAGAAAGGAACATGACAAAGCCCATCACTTACACACTTAACACCTGGTTTATAAAGTTTAGGTAAGAAAAGGAGAACAGCGCAGGAAAATACTGTAGCAAAAAGCTCTCCGTTTTTGAAAGGATAGCCGTCCGAGGGGTGCGACATATTTGCCTTGCCTGATTTTGCGCTGTTGTGTTGCAAAAATGCAAAACTTTGCAGCGATTTGTGTACTGACTAATATCAAGGGTCGTCCCTGTTCTCCAAATCTGGGAGTGAAGAAATGGGAAAAAGAATAGGAAATCTGAAGGAAGGACTGATTACTTCTCCATCAGCTGGATCCACTTTTGGCCAGAATGGGGATTTTGACCCCATTTTTCCCTCAGTTACCCCCCCCCCTATGTGTAGAAAGAGTGGAATGGAGCGATCGGTTGTTTGTGCCGAGCACAGCATTTATCTGTCTTTGTATCTTCAGCGTCATAGACTATGAATGGGTCTCCATCGATCACCAGGACCAGGGCATTTGTCCAGGAGGAGAGTGGTGGGATGCATGCCTACAGGGTCTCCGGCACGTCCTATAGATGTCAGCTTTTATTTTTTACTTTTGTAGGCCAAGGAACTCCAACACAAAGAGGAAGAGCTTAAAAAACTGGATGCTTTCCACAAGGAGCAGCTGACAAGCATTGAGAAGAAGGTAAGTGTCCAACACTTGACACCAATTACAGAAACTAGAAATTGCAAGGCTGCTTTGAGAAGTGAGTTAATATATTACCAGCTATACTCCAAAGCGACAGACCAACATTGCTCCCTGTTATTATAAATTGGAAGAGAAAGGTAGAGATATAGCTAAATTAACCTGAAAAATCTCACCCAAACTGGAAATTCCAAACTGTGTACCCATAAAGGGAATCTACTAGTTAATAGCGTCCTGTGATCACAGCAGCCTCTGCGCTGTTAGACGCAAGTAGGTTCTGCAGTGGGATTTGAGATTTTAGACACATTTTATTGAAAAAGGCTGTAACTTAACTGTATACTTACCTAATCAGGGAATTACAATACAAAAACTACTATCTAATAATGTCCTGTGATCACAGCAGCCTCTGCGCTGTTAGAAGCAAGAAGTCTCTGCAGAGTAAGAGCGGAGGGAGGAGAAATGGCAAAAGACTGTAGAAAGTGACAAGGACGGCTGTAGCTCTGCTCTCTCTATAACTTGGGGCACATAAGAAAAAGGGGTCTGAAGAATTTAGCTCTAAAGTTATTTTTTTAAGTCCGCCTTTCTGCTGCCATTTTACTTGTTGCTTTGTTTACTACATAATGCCATGAATATTACGGTAATATCAATCAATACATCCAAGCTCATCATCACGTACAATCCTCGTTAAATTTTGACACCCCCCCCCCCCCCCCCTTAATGTTTTCTACATTTTCCTTGCATGCAAAAAAAGAATGCATCAAAGTGGAGCGGCGGCCGTGACACCGACGCGCTGTTGTTTGACTTCAGAATTCGGCTGATTAATGGTCGTCTTGTGTAAACAGTGAAATGGATCGAATAAGTGTAGCTGCTGTTTAGGGAACACAATAGCGCAGCTTGTAAGCTGTTACTGCACTTATGTTGTATACATCACGTTGTAAGGAGTCAAGGCCGCACTGATTAAATAATGCATCTTTATCGTATAGATTTCTCTCCACGATATTTTGTAAAGTAAATTAAAAAAAAGTTACGCTTATGCTATAAAATGTGAAAACCATTAGTGTCTTCTTTATGTGATAAGATGAGTTCACCTGAGCTTTCAGGACCAAGGATAGTGGCTGCCCACTCAGGGTGTGTGTCCACAAGCCGGATTAGCTGCGGATAGATCGCAGCGTTCAACCCGCAGCATCCTGATGTTACAGCATAGTGGAGAAGATTTTGTGAAATCCCGTCTTTACTATGCGTGCGACACGCAGCCGTGCGTTTACAGACATGCAACGCGTCCTTTTAGAACTCAGCATGTCTGTTTACCTTGCGGCGATAGGTGTGGAGATTTCGGATGTGTGCAATGAACACATCCTTAATCACCGCGCGTACAGAAGGGGGCGGCACTTTGGGCAGAGCGGGTCTTCCGCTCCGTCCAAAGCGCTGTCTTTACTGACCGTAGACACGCACCCTAAGACAATTTGACCATATGCCACCTGTATATTTATCTCAGGAGGTGTAAATGTATTATATGTTTTTAATAACTGTAGACGGTATTATAGTAGTTATATTCTTGTACATAGGAGCAGTATTATAGTAGTTATATTCTTGTACATAGGGGGCAGTATTATAGTAGTTATATTCTTGTACATAGGAGCAGTATTATAGTAGTCATATTCTTGTACATAGGAGGCAGTATTATAGTAGTTATATTCTTGTACATAGGAGGCAGTATTATAGTAGTTATATTCTTGTACATAGGGGCAGTATTATAGTAGTTATATTCTTGTACATAGGGGCAGTATTACAGTAGTTATATTCTTGTGCATAGGAGAAGTATTATAGTAGTTATATTCTTGTACATAGGAGCAGTATTATAGCAGTTATATTCTTGTACATAGGAGCAGTATTATAGTAGTTATATTCTTGTGCATAGGAGCAGTATTATAGTAGTTATATTCTTGTGCATAGGGGCAGTATTATAGTAGTTATATTCTTGTGCATAGGGGCAGTATTATAGTAGTTATATTCTTGTACATAGGAGGCAGTATTATAGTAGTTATATTCTTGTACATAGGAGGCAGTATTATAGTAGTTATATTCTTGTACATAGGGGGCAGTATTATAGTAGTTATATTCTTGTACATAGGGGCAGTATTATAGTAGTTATATTCTTGTACATAGGGGGCAGTATTATAGTAGTTATATTCTTGTACATAGGGGCAGTATTATAGTAGTTATATTCTTGTACATAGGAGGCAGTATTATAGTAGTTATATTCTTGTACATAGGAGGCAGTATTATAGTAGTTATATTCTTGTACATAGGGGGCAGTATTATAGTAGTTATATTCTTGTACATAGGGGCAGTATTATAGTAGTTATATTCTTGTACATAGGGAGCAGTATTATAGTAGTTATATTCTTGTACATAGGGGCAGTATTATAGTAGTTATATTCTTGTACATAGGGGCAGTATTACAGTAGTTATATTCTTGTACATAGGAGGCAGTATTATAGTAGTTATATTCTTGTACATAGGGGCAGTATTATAGTAGTTATATTCTTGTACATAGGAGGCCGTATTATAGTAGTTATATTCTTGTACATAGGAGGCAGTATTATAGTAGTTATATTCTTGTACATAGGGGCAGTATTATAGTAGTTATATTCTTGTACATGGAGCAGTATTATAGTAGTTATATTCTTGTGCATAGGAGCAGTATTATAGTAGTTATATTCTTGTACATAGGAGCAGTATTATAGCAGTTATATTCTTGTACATAGGAGGCAGTATTATAGTAGTTATATTCTTGTACATAGGAGCAGTATTATAGTAGTTATATTCTTGTACATAGGGGGCAGTATTATAGTAGTTATATTCTTGTACATAGGAGGCAGTATTATAGTAGTTATATTCTTGTACATAGGAGGCAGTATTATAGTAGTTATATTCTTGTACATAGGGGCAGTATTATAGTAGTTATATTCTTGTGCATAGGAGAAGTATTATAGTAGTTATATTCTTGTACATAGGAGCAGTATTATAGCAGTTATATTCTTGTACATAGGGGCAGTATTATAGTAGTTATATTCTTGTACATAGGAGCAGTATTATAGCAGTTATATTCTTGTACATAGGGGCAGTATTATAGTAGTTATATTCTTGTACATAGGAGCAGTATTATAGCAGTTATATTCTTGTACATAGGAGGCAGTATTATAGTAGTTGCTTCCTCATACCTTTGGGGCAGTATTATAGTAGTTACCGCTGTCACTTCCCCTCTCGCGCGCTTCTTCTGAACAGTGACACACAGTTCAGGAGCCAACAGATGACAGTAGTGAGCACAGTATACTCCTCCATGAGATCTTTGCTGTCTCCTGGAACATGATGAGTTGTATTGAAGATAAATAATGAGGTGTTACTCTTTTATTTCCTCCTGTGACTTCCTAGCCATTTTCCTGTTTTTATAGCCATCCTGTGACTTGTAGTGTGACAATCCCACAAGCTGAAGGCCGTACGATGTATCTGCTCACCTTGTGCTTAACACAGGAAATCCAGAAGTGTATTTATTAGTTCTGTAAACTGCAAAAAGGCCCTTTTGGCAGCGAGGGGGAAATGAAAAAATCCAGACAGCGTTTCTCATAATCCCACAATAAAGCTTAATTCTGTCAAAAAAAGAAAAAAAAGCGAAGGAAACAACAACCTTTCTTTTTGTGCTTTTTTATTCTGCGAAATGAAAGCCGTAGACACGGTACACTCATTCTTTTTTATTAGCTGCAGCTTTTATATAATTTCACTTTCATTTACTGAATGTACACAGACCTTGACATTTTCTGTTTCTATAGTCACAACCGTAAAGCTTCTCCTAATACTTATTGTATTTTTCCCTTTTCTTTTTCCATCCCCTCCTCCCTGCACCTTTTACCATCACGCCACGTCCTCGCCCCCTTTACAGACATGGCGGTGGTAAACATAACCCTCTGCTAAGTCCTAAGTACCGGTACTTGCTGTTTTCAGAGAAAATGGAAAAATAAAGGGGGGAAAAAAAACAATAAAATAAAACTCAAAGCTTCATAAATGGCTCTGTGCTAATTAACGTGCGGGCGCACAGCTTAATGCCATCATGCTATACATTTTGGCACGTTAATTTATATTTTTATTCTTCCGCTCTTCTAAGTGGGAGGAATAAGGCTCAGTTGATTGAGAGACCACGCGAGGATTAAATCGGTTCTCATATATTCTGAAAAACATTGTGCCTTATGGCGTCTTGTTCCGGTAAGGATCCTGCAGTTTGTCATGTTTTCGAAAAGTTTAATAAAGCTTGTTGACAGATCTAATGGAATTTTTTTAAAAATGTACTATTTGGTTGGATTTAAAGGGAATTTGTCGGATCACTTTTTGGTCACTTTAAACCTCCCCCACCCTTCCCAGTGTGCATAAGAGCAGTCTTCTATCTAGAGCACTAAGTAGAGTCAAGCAAAATAATTCACAGGTCCAGCAGTCATGTCAGTAGTCCACGGGAGCCGGATTAGACCCTGCAAATTTTCTCCTACCAGCCGGCGCCTTTTCTGATTTGTAGGTCAAGCGCCACATCATGTGTGATTCACACGACAAGGTGTAAAGACACAAGGGTCAGTGGGTAATTTCGTCTACTGGCCTTGGTGACTTCAGAAAGACCGTGCAGGCCAGAGCTCTTACCACTGAACGCCTGTACTCCTTCCCCGTGGGCAGAACGCTACTCAGACAACGCAGGGTGACGGTACAACACCCGGTAAGAGTTTATTGGATCTCCAACAGTTATCGGCATATACTCGTAGTACATTCCCAGCAAGGACACACGATGCTGACAAGATTTGGAGGTGTGCTGAAATAGAAAGAGATACCAGAGTGAGTAAAACAAACCACGAAATACAAAATAAAGTATTAAGTACTTACTGTTCGAGAATATGCCACCTACTTCCTAAATAGAGACAGAAGATGAGTGCAGGGTAAAGAACAGAGAGATAAACCTCAGCTGGTCTTTCACTGGCTTAAACTACAGCAGTATGGCTGGACATCCAAAGGAGACTATCACCTGCAGGACATACCAGTAAGAGGAAAGTATATAAAGCTGACCTCTATAGGTTATAAGGCAAACAAATGAGTAAATGAAAACACCCATTACCCTAAATGACTGAAACAAGGGTAAAAGAAACTAAACAACCGGAGAAAAGGTGTATCTGATGTGGCTCGGTGGAAAGAGAAGCTGACTACAAAACGCCTGCTCAAGGATTTAAACCCAGACGCATGACAGTTGAGCAGTTCTGTAATCCAGCTGCGTGTGTGACTGGGCAGTGAGAAGCAGTTGCAGTATCTCTCCTGTGTATGTGTGATTGAGCTGTGAGGAGCAGCTGCAGTATCTCTCCTGTGTATGTGCGATTGAGCAGTGAAGAGCAGCTGCAGGATCTCTCCTGTGTATGTGTGACTGAGTGGTGAGGAGCAGCTGCAGTATCTCTCCTGTGTATGTGTGACTGAGCAGTGAGGAGCAGCTGCAGTACCTCTCCTGTGTATGTGCGATTGAGCAGTGAAGAGCAGCTGCAGGATCTCTCCTGTGTATGTGTGACTGAGCGGTGAGGAGCAGCTGCAGTATCTCTCCTGTGTATGTGTGACTGAGCAGTGAGGAGCAGCTGCAGTACCTCTCCTGTGTATGTATGACTGAGCGGTAAGGAGCAGCTGCAGTATCTCTCCTGTGTATGTGTGACTGAGCGGTGAGGAGCAGCTGCAGTACCTCTCCTGTGTATGTGTGACTGAGCGGTGAGGAGCAGCTGCAGGATCACTCCTGTGTATGTGTGACTGAGCGGTGAGGAGCAGCTGCAGCATCTCCTGTGTATGTGTGACTGAGCGGTGAGGAGCAGCTGCAGGATCACTCCTGTGTATGTGTGACTGAGCGGTGAGAAGCTGCTGTAGTATCTCTCCTGTGTATGTGTGACTGAGCGGTGAGGAGCAGCTGCAGCATCTCCTGTGTATGTGTGACTGAGCGGTGAGGAGCAGCTGCAGTATCTTTCCTGTGTATGTGTGACTGAGCGGTGAGAAGCAGCTGTAGTATCTCTCCTGTGTATGTGTGACTGAGCGGTGAGGAGCAGCTGCAGTATCTCTCCTGTGTGTTTGGCACCGTGTGTTGTGGTAGGTGAGGAGCTGTTGCACCAGCACCGTTTCGCACCATAAGCAGATGGTGTCCGGTCAGATTCTTGGTGTTTGCTGGTATTACTGCCCTGTTCGGGGTAGGAGCCACAATCTTGGTCTCAGTGCCCATACTGTCCAGCTGCCGTGGTTGTTGGAGATTTTCGGAAAACTGCTAACAAACTCTGACACATCATCATCCTTGGTGCACAAACAAACAAAGACACAAAACCAGATCGACTTCATCTTCCTACAAATGAAAAAGTTGTAAATGAAACTTTTTGTGTTTAATAGTAGAAATCTCCAATGGTGCGATGGAGTACCGGTATGGGGGATGGTGGGACTCGTCTCCCGCATTTCTAATATTTCAAGCTCAGCTGCGTTCTTAGCCAGTTGGCGTTGGCTACAGTGCCGGATGCCGCTTATCATCACAAGCATACAGCCGGCTTGGCTTCGTCCACCGCTCTGCCTGGTGACTGACAGACTTCTCCTCCTCGCTATCTCCTCCTGGAGAATTCGCTTTGCAGGAGCAGAAATAAGGCTGCAAGTGGAGTATTTCAGTGTTTTTGACTCATTGTCATCCAGGTGAGTAATGGGCCCTTGTGATTGTGAAGGCGAAAAACTGCGACAGATCTACAGTGGTGAACATGTTGCTGTGCATCCAGGGTCTGGTTCCTTTTGGAGGCCTAAAGACCTTTTTGCCCCATTAGGGGACAGCTGTAGGATCGGGTATGTTAAATTTCAGTGCCTGATCGGCTGAGAGATTGGCTACTTCTGGAGGTGTCTGGCAGTTACTCCCCTCTCCCTACTGCAAACATACGCACGTTCAGCCAAACCGAAAATGCATGAATATGGTGGAGCTGACGGCCGTATGAGTACAACTATCCATCTGCTCTGGCCACTTGGCTCTCTTGAGAACTAAAGCATGGGGTATATTAAAGTACAGTATGCCTGATTCATACTCCTTCCCCCAACATCTGTTTTTGGAGGAGTGACAAAAATTCCCTCCCGAGAGTGGTCCTAAAGCTTAACATGGATGTTTGTGAAATGAACGTTGTCTCCAGCCAACAACTATTCGTCCGGACCCCATCATACGCATGCACGCACGGCTAAGGGAAGAAGTACGTAAGCTTTAGTGGCATCCTATCACTTATGATCTTGAAAGGGGTTTTTCGTTTTCAGAAAATCCATGTAACTTGGCTGCAGTTTGTTTGTTTTTTTCTCACCCTCCCCAGATCCAGCGTTGAGTCTTCACCGCTGCTCCCAGTGTCCGTGATGGTCTGCAGCGCTGACGTCATGTCAACAACGCTGATAACTGAGCTCAGTTTGGACCAAGCATGTTAACATCCAATAGCCCAATCCTTTCTTACTCCCTCGACATAGGGGGGAATTTGGAGGCCCACCACACTTCGGGTGGGACCAGTTGGCCATCCATTCTTTTTGGGATAAAATGCCTTGTGCGCAGGCTTATCTGTCCAAGTACTCTGGGGTTGTCCATTACGAGAAGGATGAAACTTTTCGGAAGAAGGTACCCAGCTCTTCTCTTCACTTACCGTATTTTTTCTTCATCCAACATTAAACTGTTTCCTAAGAATCGTTATTTTACAGCTTCTTCTTCATCGCTCTAAGGGACAAGTTTCCTGGATGAATAACTCTCCGAACTTTTCATATTTCCCTGATGGACTCTATAGATGGCGGATTGTAGCACATGCGTTTATAGAGGAAATGACCCGAGCCGTTTCCTTTACAGGAAATGATACAGAACAGTCTGACGCCTAATTGAAAACTCTCTCTGGATGTCAGATTTCAATAAATTAAGCAAAGCCTTCATTTCCTGGCCGCAGCCATTACTGGAGACGTACAAGGAGCGATGACTCCGGAGCCCGGGCCTGGTCTGCTCCATGCAAAGGTGGAATGTAGAATGATTGGGGACTTTGCAGCTTTCCTTCAGGGATACCAGCGCTAATCATCTCGGCCGCCTGTCCTTGGGATGAAATGATATGATCATTTCTTTTTCCCGTCTCTGGAGGAGGGTAAAATTAGGATTCACTTTTGTTCCCCTCCTATAGAGATGTCATTATCCTCCTAGAAGAGGTTCACACTGAGACTTGTCTCTTGGTTATTGAAAATGCTTAATTGAAAATACATGTGGTGCTCCGTGGACCCTCCACTGAAGACGCCGGCTAATAGAGCTTCGGTGCCTGCGTCCTTCACGTCTGTGCCAAGGAGGAGTGAGAAGCTTCCATCTGTGATACATAGGGAATGGGGACAGGGCTCGACATAACACCAGTCTTTTTTTTTTATTGTGGTGTGCCAATAAAAATCGCAGTTATTTCGAGGTCTCTAAACAACGGCGCTCGTCCTGGAGCAAGACTGTAAGTTGAGAGCATATATAGTAGAGTTGAAGGGGTTGTCCTGCTGAAAGTTCTGAAAGAAGCTTAGAAACTTATAAAAAAAGAAGTCATCCATACTGATCCCATTCCACTTGGTGGGGTGGGTTCTGACCTCTTGCATGGGAAAGTTGCATTCTGCTGGTGTAGCTCTACCTGTCAAACTATTGCACCCTTGTCATGGCCAAGCCTCTCTGTCCACCATCCAACTTAATTGTTTTGCGTCAATCTCTAAATTTTTCTGGCTCCTGTAAAGCTATAGCTGTCAATCAAGGAAGAGGAGAGCAGAGAAAAATGCAAAATAAGTAGATGGGAAGATGCACGGAGACGCTCAGCCACACCAAGGGTGCACTTGGTTTGAACAGTCATTTTGAACTGACGGACTCCCTTTAAATTTTCACAGTAGGGCACCTGGCAAGTAACTGCAGCACCGCTCGATAAAGCTGAATAGGACCAGTAGACATCCATAAGGAGCAGGATAAAACGGAGAATCGGGTAGTGCTGCACCAGCACGCAGCCCCTTTAGTCTTGGGGTTAGTGGTGGTTCAGAAGTCAGACCCCAATGATCAAGAAGTGATAGCAACATGAATTGTTAAGATGGAATATCCTTTTAAACTTTCCTTTGGCTAACTGGTTAGCACTGTTCCTCTGCAGCGTTGGGGTCCCGGGGTCAAATCCCACCAGGGTCACCATGTGTCTGGAGCTTGCATGTGCTCTCCGTATTTGCGAGGGTCTTCTCCGGGTTCTCTGATAGGAAGTTTTCGATTGTGAGTTGCGTTTTACGTTTTTCAGATTAGTAGAACGTCCTCTGTGTCTCCTTCTGTCAATAGCAGAGTCGTTATCTGTTGGATTTTTTGGCATTTGCAATCATTCTAAGATATTTTGTTAGGGAAATTCTAATCACTTTTCTTCCTTTATTATTAGATTTTCTGTGCATCTGATCAGTCGCAAAGGGGTCGGTGATGATCGGTCGGAGTAAACAGCCAGCTTAGGCGCCGTCTCACTAATTCCTCCATTAACAAATATTTTCTGTATCCCATAAACTTCAGTGGTAGTGGGAAAAGCGAGCGGCACATTTGCTTTCAAAGCATTAGCAGAGAAAATGGCTGGTAATTCGATGAACTCAAGAAACATTTCTATTAGGATAAATAAAATGTAGCAGATGTCAGATGGCGCTCCGCATCTGCCCATCTAAGTGCCTGCTTGACTGATGTACAGTACATTACGTCAAATTACATGGCGCTTGCATGCAAATAACTGCTAAGTATTTGCCTCTTTATTCTCCCTATTTCCTTTTTATTTTTTTTTAAATTGTGTCCTTGGAGTAAAATACATTCCTTAAGTCTTATCCCCCCTACACACCCAATCTCCTTTATGGCTCCACTTTTACAGCGTTGCCATAAAGCCATCACTTCACTGATATGAGGAGTGTAAGCACCCTAATTAACTGCAGCCAGCAAACTGCAAGCAGCATGGGTTCCTGCCTCATCTTACAGCCCAAGGGATCAGAAAGAGCAAAGTGTAAGGAATTATATATTCCCCTCTGTTGGGCTGTTGGTAACCCTTCAAGGGGCTTTTTTAGGCTAAAAGTAACAATTATTTTTCATTTGTGGATCAATTGACTAATTGCATGTTATTACTTGTATTACAATCCCCAATCCAGAGCTGCACTCACTATTCTGCTGGTGCAGTCACTGTGTACATACATTACATTACTGATCCTGGGTTACATCCTGTATTATGCTCCAGAGCTGCACTCACTATTCTGCTGGTGCAGTCACTGTGTACATACATTACATTACTGATCCTGAGTTACCTCCTGTATTATACTCCAGAGCTGCACTCACTATTCTGCTGGTGCAGTCACTGTGTACATACATTACATTACTGATCCTGGGTTACATCCTGTATTATACCCCAGAGCTGCACTCACTATTCTGCTGGTGCAGTCACTGTGTACATACAGTTGTGCTCAAAATTTTCCATACCCTGCAGAATTTTTGCTTTCTTGACCTTTTTTCAGAGAATATGAATGATAACACCAAAACTTTTTCTCCACTCATGGTTAGTGGATGGGTGAAGCCATTTATTCACAGACTACCGTGTTTTAGCTTTTTAAATCATAATGACAACCCAAAGCATCCAAATGACTCTGATCAAAAGTTCACATACCCCGGTGATTTTGGCCTGATAACATGCACAGAAGTTGACACAAATGGGTGTGAATGGCTACTGAAGGTAACATCCTCACCTGTGACCTGTTTGCTTGTAATCAGTGTGTGTGCATAAAATCTGAGTGCGGTTCTGGGATCCAGACAGACTCTTGTATCTTTCATCCAGCCACTGACATTTCTGGATTGTGAGTCATGGGGAAAGCAAAAGAATTGTCAACGAATCTACGGAAAAAGGTAGTTGAACTGTATAAAACCGGAAAGGGATGCAAAAATATATGCAAGGAATTGATAATGCCAGTCAGCAGCATTCAAACTGTGATGAACAATTGGAAAATCAGGGGCTCTGTACAAACAAAACCACGGTCAGGTAGACCAACGAAAATGTCTTCCACAACTGCCAAGAAATTTGTGCGGGATGCAAAGAAAAACCATAAATAACATCAGCTGAAATACAGGACTCTCTGAAAACTAGCGGTGTGGCTGTTTCAAGATGCATAATAAGGAGGCACTTGAAGAAAAATGGGCTGCATGGTCGAATCGCCAGAAGAAAGCCATTACTGCGCAAATGCCACAAAGTATGTTCCATGCAATACGCAAAACGGCACAGAGACAAGCCTCAAAACTTCTGGAACAAGGTAATTTGGAGTGATGAGACCAAAATTGAACTTTTTGGCCACAACCATAAACGTTACATCTGAAGAGAGGTCAACAAGGCCTATGATGAAAGGAACACCATTCCTACTGTAAAGTACGGAGGTGGATCGCTGATGATTTGGGGATGTGTGAGCTAAAACGGCACTGGAAACTTTGTCAAAATTGAAGGAAAGATGAATGCAGCATGTTATCGGCAAATACTGGAGGCAAATTTGCACTCCAGTCTGGAAGCTGCGCGTGGGACGTGCTTGGACGTTCCAACATGACAATGATCCAAAACCCAAGGCCAAGTCAACCTGTCATTGGCTACAGCAGAACAAAGTGAAGGTTCTGGAGTGGCCATCTCAGTCTCCTGACCTCAATATCATTGAGCCACTCTGGGGAGATCTCAAGCATGAAGGTTATGCTAGACAGCCCAGGAATTGACAGGAACTGGAGGCTTGTTGCCAAGAAGAGTGGGCAGCTTTACCATCTGAGAAAATAAAGAACCTCATCCACAACTACCATAAAAGACTTCAAGATGCCCTTGATGTTAAAGGGGGCAATACACGGTATTAAGAAATGGGGTATGTGAACTTTTGATCAGGGTCATTTGGATGTATTGGGTTGTCATTATGGTTTAAAAAGAGAAAACACAGTAGAGCGACAATAAATGACTTCACCCAACCACTAACCATGAGTGGAGAAAAAGGTTTCATATTCTGTGAAAAAACGCCAAGAAAGCAAAAATTCTGCCGGGTATGTAAACTTTTGAGCACAACTGTACATTACATTACTGATCCTGCACTGAGTCATGGTTTCTGATCCTCGGCCCCTTCTCGGTCTGTTGGGTTTTTTATGCCCCTTGTAGTTCTTGACTCTTGGCAGACCCGTATCTCTGTCCTGAACTATTGGCTTTGCCCCACACATAGTATGGTAATTGTGGCACCTTTGCCTCTTTTTGCTTCTTGTCAGAGCAGCTGTTTCTTTGGGTCACCCTTTAGGGCTTGTGCTTTGGCATGTAGTATTGGTTTGGGGCTGGAATTGCTTTCTTTATGTGCCGTTGGTGCCCAGTTCCTGGGGCGTGTACACTTTTGCAGGAACCGCCACTTATCTTCAGATGGACATGCTTGCTAATGGCTGAGTACTGTTCTTGGAGCATTCAGGATAACTCTTGAACATCTGCAGTAAATACTGATTGAGAACCGATATTTGCCCCATTTCACATCACCAATAAGTTGTCGCCCAACTTCCCTTGACTTGTGAATTGCAGAGCTGCCGAGTTACACAAGGTCAGGTAATATCCATGCACAATGAGGCAGATCAGCCGTCTACACGTCGGAGAAAGCGGAATATGTGCTGCCGAACCTCGCCGGACAGGCAGCGCCTACTGAGACGTCACATTAATGGCTTCCCAGCCTCCCAACATACAGACAGAGGCCGTAGAAGATGGTGTGGTGACATCTCCACACCGTCCCCGTCGGGAAGCTTATTTGTTTGCACGTCCAGCTGCTTAGAAATAGCCCCCCAGTCATTAAGTGGTTAATGTAGCGACCCAGCTGTGCGCTCAAGGAGCCGGTATTTTCTGTAAATGATGGACCTGGTGTTTCTCAGCAGAAGATAAAATAAACCAGAGTGAAGAAGAGTCAGAAAATGAAAAGGTTTTCTCTCCGCGCCTCGGGCTACATCCTGATGCTGTGAATTATCCCGAGATGTTTGCAGGGAGGGCTGCGTACCTGTACCTGTCACACCGCATCGATCGCACTACACTGCACATCACTGCCGCCACCCGCAATCAGGAGATGCAAACTGGTGCTGAGAGCTTCCCACTTGGCTGTTCTTGCCGGTTGTCAGCCTTACTATCACGTACCTGGTGCTTGGGATATACACTGCTCAAAAAAATAAAGGACACACTAAAATCCCACCTCCTAGATATCACTGAATGAAATATTTCAGTTGCAAATCTGTATTCATTACATAGTGGAATGTGTTGAGAACAGTAAAACATAAAAATTATCAATGTAAATCAAAGTGAATATCCCATGGAGGTCTGGATTTGGAATGATACTCAAAATCAAAGTGGAAAATCAAATTACAGGCTGATCCAACTTCAGTGGAAATGCCTCAAGACAAGGAAATGATGCTCAGTAATGTGTGTGCCCTCCACGTGCCTGTATGACCTCCCTACAACGCCTGGGCATGCTCCTGATGAGGCGGTGGATGGTCTCCTGAGGTATCTCCTCCCACACCTGGACTAAAGCATCCGCCAACCCCTGGACAGTCTGTGGTGCAACGTGATGATGGTGGATGGTGCGAGACATGATGTTCCAGATGTGTTCAGTCGGATTCAGGTCTGGGGAACGGGTGGGCCAGTCCATAGCTTCAATGCCTTCATCTTGCAGGAACTGCTGACACACTCCAGCCACATGAGGTCTGGCATTGTCCTGCATTAGGAGGAACCCAGGGCCAACCGCACCAGTATATGGTCTCACAAGGGGTCTGAGGATCTCATCTCTGTACCTAATGGCAGTCAGACTACCTCTGGCGAGCACATGGAAGGCTGTACGCCCCTCCAAAGAATTGCCTCCCCACACCATTACTGACCCACTGGCAAACCAGTTATGCTGAAGGATGTTGCAGGCAGCAGATCACTCTGCACGGCGTCTCCAGACTCTGTCACGTCTGTCACATGTGCTCAGTGTGAACCTACTTTCATCTGTGAAGAGCACAGGGCGACATTGGCGAAGTTGCCAATCCTTGTGTTCTGTGGCAAATGCCAAGCGTCCTGCACGGTGTTGGGCTGTGAGCACAACCCCCATCTGTGGACGTCGGGCACTCAGACCATCCTCATGGAGTCGGTTTCTAACCATTTGTGCAGACACATGCACATTTGTGGCCTGCTGGAGGTCATTTTGCAGGGCTCTGGCAGTGCTCCTCCTGTTCCTCCTTGCACAAAGGCTGAGGTAGCGGTCCTGCTGCTGTGTTGTTGCCCTCCTATGGCCCCCTCCATGTCTCCTGGTGTACTGGCCTGTCTCCTGGTAGTGCCTCCAGCCTCTGGACACTACGCTGACACACAGCAAACCTTGCCACAGCTCACATTGATGTGCCATCCTGGATGAGCTGCACTGCCTGAGCCCCTTGTGTGGGTTGTAGAATCCGTCTCATGCAACCACGAGTGTGAAAGCACAACCAACATTCAAAAGTGACCAAAACATCAGCCAGAAAGCATTGGTACTGAGATGTGGTCTGTGGTCCCCACCTGCAGAGCCACTCCTTTATTGAGGGGGTCTTGATAATTGCCAGTAATTTCCATCTGTTGTCTATTCCATTTGCTCAACAGCATGTGAAATTGATTGTCAATCAGTGTTGCTTCCTAAGTGGACAGTTTGATTTCACAGAAGTTTGATTAACTTGGATTTATATTCTATTGTTTCAGTGTTCCCTTTATTTTTTTGAGCAGTGTATTTAGGTCACTTTATACACCTTCAGCTGAAACTACAACTCCCAGCATGACCCAACAGCCACATGGGTCAACTTTTGCAGAGGATAAGTGAGCATGCATATATGAGCATACTCCAATTTCAAAATCCCCATTTTATACACTCTTTTAGGCAAATTAGAGGGTGGTCCTCCAATCAGCATCGTCATCTTTTTACCATAGGGGGAAAACTGTTAAAAATATGGTCTCCTACCCTGGAGGACCTGTCGGACCATGTCATAAACAGATATGACATTGATTTCAGTGGACGTGGTGTTATACTTATTTCCACCTCTAGAGGCACTGCAGGGAAATTGAACGCTTATTGCCAGGTTTGTGAAATGATTGTGGGGGTAAGGGCATACTTTGTGATTGCCTTGCTAAGAAGTAGGGATTGGCCATGAGCAAATCCCTTTAAGAATCCTACAGCGACAGAAAACTTTACTCTCCAAAAGAGAGTTGGTCACTTTCAATGTGGAAATAGGGGGTTCAAGTCTCAGCACAATTTTCTCATTGAGAATAGTCGCCTTTTGATTTATTAGACATTAATGGACTGCTGTGACTTCACCTCAGCTGCATTATCTGTTGGGGCAAATCATTAAAAAATCTGAGACAAAGTGCACACGTAAACGCGCGTCGGGGTGGACGCATCCACGGGACAGCTGGTGTCTCCTTTTCATCGTATAGCAGATATTAATTATTTCAGTACATTTTACATGGCAGCAATCTACTCTTCTAAACTACTACAGTGACAACCCTCACTGTTATTGGTATATACTGGTATTATTTGTTTCTATGGTAATATCCCAGCCTGTCCCTTGTGTTACGCGTCTGCTTTTTCCTGGTCAGTAGTTCCCACTTGCACCTTATTTTATGCTTTTTTTTTTTTAATTATTTTTCTGTTGTTGGGGTCTTGAATTGTCAGAATTGGGGGGGTCTTGAGTTGTCAGAAACCCTCCCCATAGTCACTGACTCAAGGTGCTCTTTTGTACTTTATCCCATGCTTTACACTGCGGCCCTGCTTGCTTTGCTGAACTTTAATGTTCCAGTCAGGTATCACATTACTGCTTCCAAGCTATATAAATAGAAATGAAACTGACCTTGTATCTCTCCCATGAATTTACTTAGCCTTTTGCAGAATTACAGAAAGAATTAAGATAATGTTCTGAAATAAATTAATTCTTTTCTTTCGCTTTTCTTTTTGTCGAATTCAGTTCCTTTGAGAAATTAAACGGCAAGAAACAGGAAGAAATACAGTTTAATTTATGGCTCTCCCAGAGACGAGGCGTCGTGCACCTACTTATTCATCTCATTTAATTTTAATGACAAATTTAATCAACGGTTCAAAAGTTTTTAGGAGACAGTCACAGAGAGGATAGGGGATGGACACACAGGGGTAGGGTCTGTAGGAAACGTCCACATTGGGGTAAGAAATGTTCACACTGGGTTAGGGCGTGTAGAAGGTGGTCACATAGTGGGAGGGTCTGTAGGAAACTGTCAAATAGGGGTAGAGTCTGTAGGAGATGGTCACAGAGTGGCAGGGTTTGTAGGAGATTATTACAGATGGATATGGTCTGTAGGAGATGGTCACGGGGGGGGCATGGTCTGTACATGGTCACAGAGGGACATGGTCTGTAGGAGATGGTCACAGAGGGACATGGTCTGTAGATGGTCACAGAGGGACATGGGCTGTAGGAGATGGTCACAGGGGGGCTTGGTTTGTAGATGGTCACAGAGGGACATGGTCTGTAGGAGATGGTCACAGAGGGACATGGTCTGTAGATGGTCACAGAGGGACATGGGCTGTAGGAGATGGTCACAGGGGGGCTTGGTTTGTAGATGGTCACAGAGGGACATGGTCTGTAGGAGATGGTCACAGAGGGACATGGTCTGTAGATGGTCACAGAGGGACATGGTCTGTAGGAGATGGTCACAGAGGGGCAGGGTATGTGCGATGGTTACAGAGGGGCAGGGTTTGTAGGAAATGGTCACAGAGCGACATGGTCTGTAGTAGATGGTCACAGAGGGGCATGGTCTGTAGAAAATGTCACAGAGGGACATGATCTGTAGGAGATGGTCACGGAGGGGCAGGGTTTGTAGGAGATGTCAGAGGGACATGGTCTGTAGGAGATGGTCACTGAAGGCAAGGACTGTATGAGAAGTCCCTGTGGGGGAGAGTCCTATTCACATAATTTAATTTTAATGAAAATGTAATCAATAGTTCATTAGTCTGTAGGAGACACTCACAGAGAGGTAGTGTCTTTAGGGGACGGACCTACTGGGGAAGGGTCTGTAGGGGACGGACACATAGGGGGAGGGTCTGTAGGGGACGGACACATAGGGGTAGGGTCTGTAGGGGACGGACACATAGGGGTAGGGTCTGTAGGGGACGGACACATAAGGGTAGTGTCTGTAGGAGAAAGACTCAGGGGTACTGTCTGTAGGACATGGACACATAGGGGAAGGATCTGTAGGGGACAGACACATAAGGGTAGTGTCTGTAGGAGAAAGACTAAGGGGTACTGTCTGTAGGACATGGACACATAGGGGAATGATCTGTAGGGGACAGACACATAAGGGTAGTGTCTGTAGGAGAAAGACTAAGGGGTACTGTCTGTAGGACATGGACACTTAGGGGGAGGGTCTGTAGGGGATGGGCATGCTAAGGGAGTGTCTGTAGGAGACTGACACATAGGGGTAGTGTCTCTAGGAGAAAGACTAAGGGGAACTGTAGGGGATGGACACAGGGGGAGGGTCTGTAGGGGACAGACATACTAAGGGAGGGTCTGTAGGGAACGGACACATAGGGGTACTGTCTGTAGACAATGAGCACATAGGGGTAGGGTGTGTTCAAGACTTTAAAGAGGTTGTCACTAGAGAAGACCTTGGCCCAGTGTTGACATTAATAATTTGTGGCAACTGGATGGAGTCCTACAAACCTTCTTCTACCTGCCGGCCCCCCTGCTCCTACCTGCCGGCCCCCCTGCTCCTACCTGCCGGCCCCCCTGCTCCTGCCTGCCGGCCCCCCTGCTCCTGCCTGCCGGCCCCCCTGCTCCTACCTGCCGGCCCCCCTGCTCCTACCTGCCGGCCTCCCTGCTACCTGCTGGCCTCCCTGGTCCCTGTTCTCACAGGTGGGCCTGGCGTGGCCTCATGCTCATGTCGTGCCTTTACAGTTTTTTCTTTTTAAGGTGTTTTGGGTGTCAGTAGTGATGTAGAGGAGTTGTAAGGAAGTGATAAAAAAGTTTTATAGCGTGCCATCATCGGTTCACTCTGGGGAAATCATGATCACTGGAATCCTATAAATGCATCCTACGGATTGCTCTCTGTTATCAGCCATTTTATGCTGGGGAGAGACTCTCTGGCGTCAGGTCAGTATGACCGAGTAACTTTTTTTCCGATCTTCTAGACACTTACCTTTTAATTAAATTTTAGGGTCTCTCCTTGATTCTCCAATTTAAAGCTCTCCAGGTTTAACCTTTTCACTGCCAGGAAGAGTTGGGTCCTCACAGCATGGACAGATATCAGTCAGCAGGCAGAAATGAGCATGGATGGAAACCTGCGGCGGGATGTTATTGCCCCCCTGTTGCTAAGCCGTACGTGGGGGGTCTTGCTTCTTCCCTCGCCCCTCGTCTTACTGTCTATAAATAGTAGGAATGGGGACCGAAGCCGCTCTCTATTCCCAGCTGCTGTGTCTGGCCTGCGGTGACAGTGATAGAGTGACAGCTGACAGTGAGCGCTGCGCAGGAACGGCCCGGAAATGGGGCTCATATGATAATCTCCTGTGCTGCAAAGTTTGGAGCGGTGTGACGGTGTTACTGGTAACGTCAGCCAAAGACACAAGCCATCCGACTGTACCTGTATATGGCGACATTACAGATATAGTAATACAGGATGTAACTCAGGATCAGTAATGTATGTACACAGTGACTGCACCAGCAGAATAGTGAGTGCAGCTCTGGGGTATAATACAGGATGTAACTTAGGATCAGTAATGTATGTACACAGTGACTGCACCAGCAGAATAGTGATTGCAGCTCTGGGGTATAAAACAGGATGTAACTCAGGATCAGTAATGTAATGTATGTACACAGTGACTGCACCAGCAGAATAGTGAGTGCAGCTCTGGAGTATAATACAGGATATAACTCAGGATCAGTAATGTATGTACACAGTGACTGCACCAGCAGAATAGTGAGTGCAGCTCTGGAGTATAATACAGGAGGTAACTCAGGATCAGTAATGTATGTACACAGTGACTGCACCAGCAGAATAGTTAGTGCAGCTCTGGGGTATAATACAGGATGTAACTTAGGATCAGTAATGTATGTACACAGTGACTGCACCAGCAGAATAGTGAGTGCAGCTCTGGGGTATAATACAGGATGTAACTTAGGATCAGTAATGTATGTACACAGTGACTGCACCAGCAGAATAGTGAGTGCAGCTCTGGGGTATAATACAGGATGTAACTCAGGATCAGTAGTGTAATGTATGTACACAGTGACTGCACCAGCAGAATAGTGAGTGCAGCTCTGGGGTATAATACAGGATGTAACTCAGGATCAGTATTTTAATGTATGTACACAGTGACTGCACCAGCAGAATAGTGAGTGCAGCTCTGGAGTATAATACAGGATATAACTCAGGATCAGTAATGTATGTACACAGTGACTGCACCAGCAGAATAGTGAGTGCAGCTCTGGAGTATAATACAGGATGTAACTCAGGACAGGTAATATATTAACACTGTGGATATGTCCTTTAAGATTAATGTTCGGATAATGATCATTTGGGAACTTGACTTTTACCTATTCTGAGAAAACCAGAGTAAAGATTATATTTGTGTTTTTCCATCTCTTAATCTTTTTTAGAACCTGGAGATCTACAAGATGACGGCGGAGCAGTTCCATACGGCCGCGACCAATGCCGAGTTCCGGGTGAAGTACGTCTCTTGGTTCTTTATATTAGTTACTGTGTTTTTTCTGTCTTATTTTTTTGGATTATTTTGCTTGCGGAAGAATTTGTGTCATTACATCTGTACTACAATGATGATGAAGCTGCCCAGTGCCCCCGGATCCGGACCCCCATTACTCTGCTTATTAGAAGCTCACACTACCAGACAATATGCCATAATGGATGGTTTCCTCAGGAATATAATTGTGCACATAGATGATTACGAGGCTGTAATAATTGACTGCTTCCTTGATTAAGAAACATGCATCATCCCTTTAATCAGCGCTAACCTGCGGTCTGTGCCGCCTGGCGTCCCCCCTCGCGTCTCTGGGGTGGAGGTGCCGTTTCGGCTCTTCGGGTGTCCTGTTTGCAGTAATGAAGGGATATTTGCAGTAACGCATTTAATTACTCTCCCGTGGCACTCGGCCGCAGTCGCCATCAAAGGTAATAAATGCGGAGGCTGCGTCCACGATGCGATCAGACCGCTGACTATTCTCTTCCCATCCTATTCAGAAGCCGCAGCCTTGAGAATATTCAGTGCAGGGGCTTAAAGGGAACTCGCTTCTTATAGCACATGGTTAGTGGGGCAGAGGCTTGTGGTCACATTGGTATGCTAAGCCCTCCAGCTTTAAAGCCCCCTCATTACAGCTGCTAAATAAAGGGACCTTTCCTCGAAGTCGTATCTAAGTCCAGTTTATGGCGCTAACCTTGTATCTGAAAATCTTGGCACAAGCAAGACAGATGCCTCATTGTCCCTTCCTTCGCACCTTTGATGTTTTAGAAAGGGGTTGTCCTGTTGAAACAAGTTCCCAAAAGACCCACTAAGCCGGAGACCCTCCATAGTTTTTGGAAGACGGTAACTTGAAGCTTTTTGGCATAAGGAAATATTTTTGTTGTTGTTGCCCCTCGCCTACATCCCTTGCTATTATTATGACCTACATCCGCACATGCAGAGCATTGCAGCTATGATAGGCTACGTTCACATTTGCGTTGTGCGCCGCAGCGTCGGCGCCGCAATGCACAACGCAAACAAAAACGCATGCACAACGCTGCGTTTTGCGCCACATGCGTCCTTTTTTTCATTGATTTTGGACGCAGCAAAAATGCAACTTGCTGCGTCCTCTGCGCCCGGACGCGGGCGCCGCAGGGACGCATGCGGAGCAAAAAGCAAGTGCGACGCATGTCCATGCGCCCCCATGTTAAATATAGGGGCGCATGACGCATGCGGCGACGCTGCGGCGCCCGACGCTGCGGCGCAGACCGCAAATGTGAACGTAGCCATAGAAAGGTGTCAGGATACACAGAGCATTGCAGCTATGATAGACAGGTGTCAGGACACACAGCATTGCAGCTATGATGGAAAGGTGTCAGCACACACAGCGCATCCCAGGTATGATAGAAATGTGTCAGGACATGCAGAGCATCGCAGCTATGATAGACATGTGTCAGGACACACAGAGCATCGCAGCTATGATAGACGTGTCAGGACACACAGAGCATCGCAGCTATGATAGAAAGGTGTCAGCACATGCAGAGCATCGCAGCTGTGATAGGAAAGTGTCAGGACACACAGAGCATCGCAGCTATGATGGAAAGGAGTCAGGACACACAGCATCGCAGCTATGATAGAAAGGTGTCAGGACACACAGCATCGCAGCTATGATAGAAAGGAGTCAGGACACACAGCATCGCAGCCATGATGGAAAGGTAGTAGAACAAGCAGAGTAGCGTTCTTAGTGCACCCCTATGTGTAAAATTTATTCTGCAGAGACATGCTGCAGTCTGGAAAGACGCGCCCCATGTCGGTCTCCGTGAGTGGAGCCGCAGGCGTCTGTGGACACATAGTGGACATAATTTCTTGAAATCTCATCCACTATGCTGTAACATCTGGCCGCTGCGGGTTGGACACTGCATAAATACGCAGCCTTACACCCACAGAAACTCCGGATCGTGTGCACACACCCTTACAGGCTTTTTAATATTATGGCTGATCAGTATCTGCATTTATGACTATATTTACCATTTCTGAGATTGAGACCTCGCCTTCAGTGATCAGGAGCGCAGTGCTCCCCTGCCTCCCTTCTTCCTGCCTGTGGGAGGAGGGGCCGTGTGCTCCTGGTGATTGACATCTTTACCTTTTCAGCATCGTTGCTGCAGTAGATCCACCTAGTAAATGATTAGACTCTTCAACACCATTTTCCAGTGATTGTTAAAGCAGGGCCGCTTCTTCACCAGATTAACCCTCCGTGCTCACACCGGTATGCAAAACCCCCTCTATTCCCTTCCCCTTCCCGGTACCACCGCATTGCACAAGAACCCGCGTCGGGAGAGGAGGTTGCCAGGCAACTAAGTTACTCCGCTAGTTCTAGGAGCAGATGATGAGCTGGTGTATGGACCTCCGTCCGCGCGACTTGTTAATTGTATCGTAACCCTGAAGCGGCAGCGCGCCGAGAGGTCCTCAAGTCACTGGAAAGAGCAGATCCTTAGTGCTCAGCTCTCGTTGCTAGGTTGCTTCTCAGTGTTGTGATCTTCCTCCTTTTTTCTCTATTTGCAAGAATCTAGTCTTCCATTAATTGTCCCGTGTTTATTGACTACCTGCACGGATTGTGGCGGTAAGTGTTCTAGGAGGTATAAAGTATATCCGTAAGTTCTGCATTTTTCCAGGACTTTCTCCATTAGACACAGTCTACTTTCTAAGCTGTCTGAATAATAAAAAAAAAAAAAAAACAGGCAAAAAAAATGCACATTTACCTATAAAAATCTCAACAATAGCCCTAACAAGCCTTAAAGGAATTGTCCTCTTTAGGAAAAGTTTGTCTTATAAGTTCCATTATTAGGGAACATGTAAACTTGCCATACTAACCTTTTCCGGGTCCAGCACTGAGTCTCAGCCACTGCTCCTGGTGTCTGTTGTACGCAGCGCTGCAACCAGTCTGTGAGCGCTGCTGCTTGTGCATATGCATAGTCCGAGCTGCTGAGCTCAACGTGATGACAGCGCTGTAGACAATCAGTCTGCGGGAGCAGTGGTATGGACTCATCGTTGGACCTGTGAAAAGCCATAAAGTACTAAAATTACTTCTACCACTAGAGGGAGCACAATGCAGACTGTAGATGCTGAATACAGTGTGTCCCAGAGCTCCCTCTAGTGGTGGCATAATTTTATAATTTTACCCTTTGTATTTAGGAGATCTCAGGCTCCATAATAAGAAGACTGTTCCATAATAAGAAGACCGCTCCAATCACGGGAACTTATTACAAATTGATTAAAATAAAATTGTGGCACTATGAAGAAAAAAATAGGTTTCAAGGCTGGGCTATCAGTGACTGAACAATAAAGAAAAATGCATAATACTGTGTGTATGTATATGTGTGTGTGTGTATATATATATATATATATATGTACTAGATGGTAGCCCGATTCTAACGCATCGGGTATTCTAGAATATGTATGTAGCTTATTTATGAAGATTTTAGAATAACACATTGAATACACAGGATTCGGCCGGCCGCGACCAATTAGCGAAGCGTGGTTCAAATCCCGTGCCAATTCGCGGCCGGACTGCGCCTGTCGTTGATTGTTCGCGGCCGGCCATGTAGTATATAACAGCCCACGTAGTAAATAGCACAGCCACGTAGTATATAGCACAGCCCATGGAGTGTATAACAGCCCACATAGCATATAACACAGCCACGTCGTTAATAACAGCCCACGCATGCACTATATAACACAGCCCACGTAGTGTATAACACAGCCCACGTAGTGTATAGCACAGCCCACGCAGTGTATAGCACAGCCCACGCAGTGTATAGCACAGCCCACACAGTGTATGGCACAGCCCACGCAGTGTATGGCACAGCCCACGCAGTGTATGGCACAGCCCACGCAGTGTATGGCACAGCCCACGCAGTGTATGGCACAGCCCACGCAGTGTATGGCACAGCCCACGCAGTGTATGGCACAGCCCACGCAGTGTATGGCACAGCCCACGCAGTGTATGGCACAGCCCACGCAGTGTATGGCACAGCCCACGCAGTGTATGGCACAGCCCACGCAGTATATGGCACAGCCCACGTAGTATATTGCACAGCCCACGCAGTATATAGCAATGTGGGCATCATATCCCTGTTAAAAAAAAAAAAAAAAAAAAGAATTAAAATAAAAAAGTTATATACTCACCTTCCGTTGGCCCCGGATCCAAGCGAAGCAGTTACCAATGCTCCTCGCGCTCTCCGGTCCCAAGAGTGCATTGCGGTCTCGCGAGATGATGACGTAGCGGTCTCGCGAGACCGCTACGTCATCATCTCGCGAGGCCGCAATGCATGGAGCGGTCACCGGGGCGTCGGGAGGAGCGGGAAAGGCCGGTTCTGGATCCGAGGGGCTGACGGACGGTGAGTATATAACTATTTTTTATTTTTTTTAATTATTTTTAACATTAGATCTTTTTACTATTGATGCCGCATAGGCAGCATCAATAGTAAAAAGTTGGTCACACAGGGTTAATAGCAGCGTTAACGGAGTGCGTTACCCGCGGCATAACGCGGTCCGTTACCGCTGCCATTAACCCTGTGTGAGCGCTGAGTGGAGGGGAGTATGGAGCGGGCACTGACTGCAGGGAGGAAGGAGCGGCCATTTTGCCGCCGGACTGTGCCTGTCGCTGATTGGTCGTGGCCGTTTTGCCGCCACCAATCAGCGACTTGGATTTCCATGACAGACAGAGGCCGCGACCAATGAATATCCGTGACAGACAGACAGAGAGACAGACAGACAGACGGAAGTGACCCTTGGATAATTATATAGTAGATATATATGTGTGTGTGTATGTATATGTATATATACTAGATGGTGGCCCGATTCTAACGCATCGGGTATTCTAGAATATGCATGTCCACGTAGTATATTGCCCAGCCACGTAGTATATTCCCCAGCCGCGTAGTATATTGCCCAGCCACGTAGTATATTGCCCAGCCACGTAGTATATTGCCCAGCCACGTAGTATATTGCCCAGCCACGTAGTATATTGCCCAGCCACGTAGTATATTGCCCAGCCACGTAGTATATTGCCCAGCCACGTAGTATATTGCCCAGCCACGTAGTATATTGCCCAGCCACGTAGTATATTGCCCAGCCACGTAGTATATTGCCCAGCCACGTAGTAAATTGCCCAGCCACGTAGTATATTGCCCAGCGACTGAGTATACAGCACAGAGCCACGTAGTATACAGACTTAAAATAAAAAATAAACATATACTCACCTTCCGAAGGCCCATTGAAGTCCTGGCGCCTGTGTACGGTGCACGCGGCAGCTTCCGGTCCCAGGGTTGGTATGAGCGCAGGACCTGTGATGACGTCGCAGTCACATGACTGTGACGTCATGGCAGGTCCTTGTCGCATACCATCCTTGGCACCGGAACCTGCCGCTTGCATGGAGCTGTCACTGGAGCGTCGCGAGGAGCGGGAAAGGCGGCGGAAGGTGAGTATATAATGATTTTTTATTTTTTTCATTATTTTTAACATTAGATCTTTTTACTATTAATGCTGCATAGGCAGCATCAATAGTAAAAATTTTGGTCACACAGGGTTAATAGCAGCGTTAATGGAGTGCGTTACACCGCGGCATAACGCGGTCCGTTAGCGCTGCCATTAACCCTGTGTGAGCGCTGACTGGAGGGGAGTATGGAGCGGGCACTGACTGTGGGGAGGAAAGAGCGGCCATTGCCCGGACTGTGCCCGTCGCTGATTGGTCGTGGCAATGGTCATGGGCGTTTTGCCACGACCAATCAGTGACTTGGATTCCATGACAGACAGAGGCCGCGACCAATGAATATCCGGGACAGACAGACGGAAGTACCCCTTATACATATATATATATACTATATAATTGTCTATGTGTATATGTATGCATGTGTGTGTGTGTGTGTGTGTGTGTGTGTGTGTGTGTGTGTGTGTATGTATATATATATATATATATATATATATATATACAGTGCCTACAAGTAGTATTCAACCCCCTGCAGATTTAGCAGGTTTAATAAGATGCAAATAAGTTAGAGCCTTCAAACTTCAAACAAGAGCAGGATTTATTAACAGATGCATAAATCTTACAAACCAAAAAGTTTTGTTGCTCAGTTAAATTTTTATAAATTTTAAACATAAAAGTGTGGGTCAATTATTATTCAACCCCTAGGTTTAATATTTTGTGGAATAACCTTTGTTTGCAATTACAGCTAATAATCGTCTTTTATAAGACCTGATCAGGCCGGCACAGGTCTCTGGAGATATCTTGGCCCACTCCTCCATGCAGATCTTCTCCAAGTTATCTAGGTTCTTTGGGTGTCTCATGTGGACTTTAATCTTGAGCTCCTTCCACAAGTTTTCAATTGGGTTAAGGTCAGGAGACTGACTAGGCCACTGCAACACCTTGATTTTTTGCCTCTTGAACCAGGCCTTGGTTTTCTTGGCTGTATGCTTTGGGTCGTTGTCTTGTTGGAAGATGAAATGATGACCCATCTTAAGATCCTTGATGGAGGAGCGGAGGTTCTTGGCCAAAATCTCCAGGTAGGCCGTGCTATCCATCTTCCCATGGATGCGGACCAGATGGCCAGGCCCCTTGGCTGAGAAACAGCCCCACAGCATGATGCTGCCACCACCATGCTTGACTGTAGGGATGGTATTCTTGGGGGCGTATGCAGTGCCATCCAGTCTCCAAACGTCACGTGTGTGGTTGGCACCAAAGATCTCGGTTGGTCTCATCAGACCAGAGAACCTTGAACCAGTCAGTCTCAGAGTCCTCCAAGTGATCATGAGCAAACTGTAGACGAGCCTTGACATGACGCTTTGAAAGAAAAGGTACCTTACGGGCTCGTCTGGAACGGAGACCATTGCGGTGGAGTACGTTACTTATGGTATTGACTGAAACCAATGTCCCCACTGCCATGAGATCTTCCCGGAGCTCCTTCCTTGTTGTCCTTGGGTTAGCCTTGACTCTTTGGACAAGCCTGGCCTCGGCACGGTAGGAAACTTTCAAAGGCTGTCCAGGTCATGGAAGGCTAACAGTAGTTCCATAAGCCTTCCACTTCTGGATGATGCTCCCAACAGTGGAGACAGGTAGGCCCAACTCCTTGGAAAGGGTTTTGTACCCCTTGCCAGCCTTGTGACCCTCCACGATCTTGTCTCTGATGGCCTTGGAATGCTCCTTTGTCTTTCCCATGTTGACCATGTATGAGTGCTGTTCACAAGTTTGGGGAGGGTCTTAAATAGTCAGAAAAGGCAGGAAAAAGAGATAATTAATCCAAACATGTGAAGCTCATTGTTCTTTGTGCCTGAACTACTTCTTAATACTTTAGGGGAACCAAACAGAATTCTGGTGGGTTGAGGGGTTGAATAATAAATGACCCTCTGAAAAAACTTTTCACAATTTAAAAAAAAATAAACAAAGAAATAACATTCTTTTTTGCTGCAGTGCATTTCACACTTCCAGGCTGATCTACAGTCCAAATGTCACAATGCCAAGTTAATTCCAAATGTGTAAACCTGCTAAATCTGCAGGGGGTTGAATACTACTTGTAGGCACTGTATATATATATATATATATATATATATATATATATATATATATATATATATATATATATATATATATATATATATATATATATATATATATATATAAAATATAGTTGTGGATCATCTCTCTTCTTTACCAATGACCTTTTGTGGCTTACCCTCCTTGCGGAGTGTGTCAATCAGGGCTGTGGAGTTGGAGTCGGTGTCATGGAAATTGAGGAGTCGGCGGTTTGGCTTACCGACTCCACAGCCCTGGTGTAAGTGACTGCCTTGTGGACATCTGTCAAGTCAGCAGTCTTCCCCATGATTGTGGAACTACTGAAACAGGGTAATGATATATATTGATGATATTCTAATTTTGTGACAAGCACCTGTACGTATGTTGAGCTATATTCTGTTCTTTATTTGAGTAGGCACTAGACTGTAATATTCGTCCTGCTATGTACTAGATGACTACACGAAGGAAGAAACACTCAACATGCCAGCTATAATCCACGATTTTCATTCATTCTGATAATTTGCGTCTTAATATTATAAGCAATACGGGCAAGAAATTGCAAAAATGAATCATCACACGTTAGAAAGGGCAGAGCGTTTCCTAGAAAGAAAGGTTAAAACCCCGATAAGCTGCTCTTGATTCCTGATAGTAAAGTCAGACTATGCAACAGTCGGAGCGGCTGTGACTGTGGTGGATATTCATGTGGAGTATAGTAAAGGATGGAGGGACGTGGCGCAGTGATGGCGCCGGCCTCCATCATGTGCCTGTATCCGCCTGGTACAAATAATTGACCTCGTGGAGACCAAAACATCCAACACCGCGGAGACACCATCACGTGTTTCTCAACGCAGTGATCCAGAACACTGCCCCAATATGCAAATGCATGTAGAGTAGCTGCGGAGACACCATCACGTGTTTCTCAACGCAAGCAGTGAATAGCCAGGCCTTTCCCCGGGAAGGAACAACCACGGGAAGGGCAGCATCCAATAAAGGAAGACATCCAATAAAGGAAGACCAGCTATGCCAAGCATGGTATCCATCCTCAGACAGCTGTTTCGGGGTTTTTGCCCCTCATCAGTGTGGAGTAGGAAACTGGCTATTAGGAGCAGTGCCTAGTAAAAAGCTGTAAAGGTACAGATGATTGACCTCGTGGAGACCAAAACATCCAACACCGCGGAGACACCATCACGTGTTTCTCAACGCAGTGATCCAGAACACTGCCCCAATATGCAAAATGCAAATATTGGGGCAATTTGCATATTGGGGCAGTGTTCTGGATCACTGCGTTGAGAAACACGTGATGGTGTCTCCGCGGTGTTGGATGTTTTGGTCTCCACGAGGTCAATCATCTGTACCTTCATAGCCTTTTTACTAGGCACTGCTCCTAATAGCCAGTTTCCTACTCCACACTGATGAGGGGCAAACCCCCGAAACAGCTGTCTGTGGATGGATACCATGCTTGGCATAGGTGGTCTTCCTTTATTGGATGTTTTCCTTTATCGGATGCTGCCCTTCCCGTGGTTGTTCCTTCCCGGGGAAAGGCCTGGCTATTCACTGCTTGCGTTGAGAAACACGTGATGGTGTCTCTACATGTATCCGCCTGGTGTCCCTACATGTATCCGCCTGGTGTCCTGACACGTCTCCCGACGGATGTTTCATCAATACATTGTCCATAGATTCCAGTCATAAAGGAAACACACATTGTGCTTTATACTTTTTTTTTTGCAAGATGTCCCTGACTACGACTACACTGTTGTTTACTGTGGAAGAATATGCATAGCGGCTTAATGGAGACCAGCAGGGCAAAAAGTTGGCCGCAATGAGAGTAGAACAGAGAGGAAAAGGCTGGACACAACCTGTCTGTAAGCTAAGGCCTCTTTCACACTTTCCAGATTCATGGTCGGTGTACAGACGACGATCTCTGCGGTCACGGGTCTCATGACCCAAACTCAAAGTCTCATAGGCAGATATGAAGCTGTTGAAGTAGGGCCGTGATACTGGCACATGTAAAACCATCCTGAAGGGGGTGAATTGTCCCCTAATTAACGCTTGAATTACTACCTTTTTATTTCCTCCTCCAATGCGTCTGTTACAAAAAGAGAATCAAGTTTGCAAATTGTCTTGACTTAAAAGCACTCATCGTTTTGTGCATACAGCTGTTATGTGTCTCCATGGTTACAGACTACAAACATGCGCTAGGTTGTCATGTGCTGCTCACTTCTATCTGTTTTCTGTATGTTACCAGGGCAGTTGGAGTAGACTAACTGGGACCTGGCGGCTCTGACTACACAGTGTTCGTTTGTAGTCTGTTACTACGGAGACACCGATCGTAACAGAAAAAGGGAAAATTGGAATATAATAGACTTTCTCATGGGATCTCCTCTGATTGGTTGTGACAAAAAAGACACATTTTAATAGAAAAAAAATCTTCTATAGCAAAAAAAAACAAACTTTCTTGAATCTTCAGCAGCCTCTTTGCTACTAAACCCCCATCAAGGGCCGATTCAGCGACATGAGCCTCGCAGCTGAGAATGCCGGAAATACATTTTGCCCTCATTTCGGATTTTCCGTCTCCCGTGTCTCTTTTTGGACGCAGCCTTTGGCATCGGTAGAACCATCCAGACAATAAACAGTCTTTTTCTTTTTTTTTTTCGCCTCGTTTTTGTCCAAATTCACCGAGCTTCCCTGCACTTTGCCTATTCTCAGTGCTCAGGGATCCATGACTCAGTCTCTGCTTTAGAAAAGGACAGTTCTTTAATCCCCCCCCAGCCACAGGGAATAAAATGCCATTTCATTTCCAGCTCTATTAATGTGCTGGATCCAAGGATAAAGCACGGCTCCCAAAAGGCTCCGGCCAAATGTTTTGCGTCCCCTTTGTCTCCTTTTGAGTGTTACATTTAGATTAGTTTGCCATGGATTAAACCTTATTACTGCTGCTGAATCAGTAAAATAAAATCAGTGAAGAGGTTGGAGCTTATTGCTGCTCTACAAAAAAAAAAAAACCCTACCCTTAAAGTGCTCGGTGCTTTTTATCCTCCGCCCCACCCCCCCTTCGTTTTTTTTTATCTTTTCGGCGTCTTGCACCGGGCTTGCGCGGCTCGCCGTGTGCGTGTTAGTATGCATGCTTTTCATTATTACTTTTCTAAAAGGTAAGCGCTGTAGAGAGAGGATTAAGAAGTTGTTAAGCGATAAAATTATTCAGAGCTAAATTATGTTTTTCCATCCTCACGTCTCATTATGAATGGATGGCTGAGCCTTCTTTCGAGAGGCCACATAGTTTTTTTCTCCCGCTAATTTATTTATTTTTCTCCTTTTTAATTGTGTGCGGAGCTAGCACATATAGAGGCCTCCGCGGCGTTAGGGTGAAGGTTCTCAGCTACATTGCTTTCCAACTAATACAGGAAAACATGTTTGCTTCAGACGAAGGGAGTTATTTTTACAATTTTTTTGGGGAAAAAAAAATTCTGTGTGTTGAGAACTTTTTTTTTTTATTTTTTCAAAACTCAACTCCAGTTGTCAAACCAAAATTTCAGAAATATTTAAAAGCCACTTTGAACTCTGTCGGTGTTTGCTTAATGTTGGAAACAATCAGCAGGACCGATACTCGAGCCGCGGGATTGTGCTGAGACTTCCCGCTGGGGGAGAGGAAGACAGAGCTGCCGATTTCTAGTCTTGACTGTCAGCCGGTTTCAATGGAGTTGTAGAAACCCGGCACTGTTTGAAAAGTTGGTGCATTAATCATTATATTACTATTTTTTTTTTCCTGGAATTTAAAGGGATCCGCTCACAAAAGGGTACAGTCTCATCTGCCAGCAGTATTTTTTCAAAGGATTAATGTCACACTGTAATACTGAGGGTTAATGCAGAGTAGCACAAACTCCACTAGATGGCAACAGAGTGGAGAGTGAGCTGAATATCCTGCTATGAAGCAGACCAACAGTAATACAGCGAAGCTACCACTAGGTGGCAGTGGAATAGTCAAGAGAGCTGAGTCGATACCAGAGGATAACGTAGTACAAAAGGGGAAACCAAAGTACATAGTCATACGAGAGCAAAAAGGTCAGTACCGGTCAGTAGCAGAAATACCAGAAGGGAGAGACCGGATCAGGTCAGAGCCAAGCTAAAGTCAAATTCCGGGGAATCCAAACACACAGGGAAATAAGGAGCAGGGACAGGTAAGTGGGAGGTCAGCAGACATGGGTCGGATCAGATGAACGCAGCAGGACAGATCAGGAACTCACCAGAGCCAGCTAACACGCCGAAGGTAAGCAATATAACTGGCACTGCACACAGGTTGCAGCACAGATATATAGCAAACTGGAAACAGAAACGCGGAAGGGAAAGTTACCGGTAACCCCTGACATGTCCAGACCGGGAAAGGAGACAAGACAAAACCCGGCCTGGATCATGACAATTTGTAATTACTTTTTCAGAAAATCTATAACTTTTTCTCTGGCTTTAGAAGTCTGGTAGGTGGTCCTAATTAGCTAGGCTAGGCTGTCGGTCATTCAGTGAGACCGCCCCCTGGACTCCTAAGCATGTAAAGAATTGGGATTTTCATCCAAAATAGAATTGGGATTTTCATGCAAAATCTGAGTTACATTGAATATTTCTCCACAAAGCTATATATTAATCTGCTCGGTTCTTCCTCCTCTATAACATGCTGCCTCTAGATTAGGAACACTGATTTCAAGGTGGAACGTTTGCTTTAAAACTGAACTCTAGTTATTAGCTCCCTATGGACATAGCATCAATGGTTCTCATTGGGGAGCACAGCGGTGCTATATTTTGTTGTAGGGGAAATATGGACAACATATAATCTCTGTAGTTCCAGCAACGAGACCCCCCTACCTGTCAGCTCATTGTCAGAGCACTGCCATACGATCCTTGTCCTTCTGTCTCTATCTTTGCTATAAAGAGGTATTTCTATCTCAGTAGGTGATGGCATATTGCTAGGATATACAGTACCACCACATATGATCGATCGGGGTCTGATATTTAGTACCCCCCCAATCCTGGACCGCAGTGCTGTATTCCATAGACATATTTTTCCAGTGCATTGGTGCGTCCGGACACTCAGCTGTGCACCAGAATGGAGCTGTGCTACAAAATGTGACTGGGTATATCCACAGGGAAGAAAAAAACAGTATAAAGGACCTCAAGGCGGGTGGGGATCTCAAAGGTCCCACGTCAACCAATTTTTGGTGATAGTATAGAAAATGTTTCAGCATAGCCTGCTAGGGAGGTGCACAAATATAGGTTCCCAAACCTTAATAAGTGAAATAATTTATAATTGGCACACTCCAGAAATGTGATGCAAAGGGGAATATTTAATGTGCATACAGTAGTCACAAACGTTTCGGTCTGCGTGGACCTTCATCAGTAAGTAGACTGCGGTGGATACCGCGTAGCTGCACCAGTCCTCTGCGCGCCTTTTTCCTTTCCTTCAACGGCTGGACTGCCACATCATTTAGGGTTTTCCTCAACACTCTCCAGTTGATGCAAACTAACTGTATTGGGGCCCATTATATGGTCCACATCACCTCAGCTATATATCTAGCACACTGATGAAGGTCCATGCGGACCGAAATGTTTGTGACTACTGTATGTACATTAAATATTCCCCTTTGCATCACATTTCTGGAGCGTGCCAATTATAAATTATTCACATTTTTGGTGACCTATCGTAGTGGTCCACCATCGCGTTTTAGAAAGATCACATCTGCTTTAGTAAAAACTTGTATTTCTCCTGAAACAGTGATTCTGCTGCCTCTTATTTGGTTGTTGCTGCTGTTCACCTGTTATTCCTCCTAAATATTTATTAATAAACCGCATGTTCCCAATTGTCATAGGTGTGTGTCCATATACTGTCTGGTACTTCAGCGCCACAGACTGTCGGGGCGCCCCATTCTGACCGGGGACGCTGCACTCTCTGGGCGCCGCGCTCTGCCTGGGCGCCGCGCTCTGCCTGGGCGCCGCGCTCTGCCTGGGTGCCGCTCTCTGTCTGGGCGCCGCTCTCTGTCTGGGCGCCACTTTTTTTCTGGGCTCCGCTTTCTCTCTGGGTGGCGCTTTCTCTCTGGGCGCCGCTCTGGGCGCCGCTCTCTGTCTGGGCGCCACTTTCTCTCTGAGTGTCGCTCTCTGTCTGGGTGCCACTTTCTGTCTGGGTGCCACTTTCTGTCTGGGTGCCACTTTCTCTCTGGGTGCCACTTTCTCTCTGGGCGCCGCTTTCTCTCTGGGCGCCGCTTTCTCTCTGGGCGCCGCTTTCTCTCTGGGCGCCGCTCTCTGTCTGGGCGCCGCTCTCTATCCAGGCGCCGCTCTGTCCGGGCGTCGCAGTCTGTCCGGGCGACGCTTTCTCTCTGTCCGCCGCTCTCTCTCTGGGCGCCACTTTCTCTCTGGGCGCCGCTCTCTGTCTGGGCGCCGCTCTCTGTCTGGGTGCCACTTTCCTTCTGGGTGCCGCTCTGTCTGGGTGCCACTTTCCTTCTGGGTGCCGCTCTCTGTCTGGGTGCCGCTCTCTGTCTGGGTGCCGCTCTCTGTCTGGGTGCCGCTCTCTGTCTGGGTGCCGCTCTCTGTCTGGGTGCCGCTCTCTGTCTGGGTGCCGCTCTCTGTCTGGGTGCCGCTCTCTGTCTGGGTGCCGCTCTCTGTCTGGGTGCCGCTCTCTGTCTGGGTGCCGCTCTCTGTCTGGGCGCCGCTCTCTGTCTGGGCGCCGCTCTCTGTCTGGGCGCCGCTCTCTGTCTGGGCGCCCCTCTCTGTCTGGGCGCCCCTCTCTGTCTGGGCGCCCCTCTCTGTCTGGGCGCCCCTCTCTGTCTGGGCGCCCCTCTCTGTCCGGGCGCCCCTCTCTGTCCGGACACCGCTCTCTGTCCAGGCGTCGCAGTCTGTCCGGGCGCCGCTCTCTGTCCAGGTAGAAGCCACCCATAGAAGAGTCATCACTGAAACAAAACCCTGAATTTGAGCAGAAGGAAAAACCATCCAAATGTTTTACACAACAGCTGCATCCGAAATGGCACTTGAGAAATCACTTGTTTACAGTGGACTGCGGTGACCTGTTTGGTAATTACCCGCCCCGGGCGAGGACGGGGCCATCTACAAGCAATCAGACCATTAATTCAGCGGTGTCCTTCTCTCTGGATTAATCATTGGTGCGGGTTCTTAGTCGGATTTCTCTAGTTGCTTGTATGAATATGGAGTCCGTTTCTGGGACTAAAACTTGTGATTCCTTTACAACAGCAGACAGCAGTGACATCTTTACAGTACAATTATTGTTTTCTATTAGAATTTCTTGTGACTACTTGTAATTATTTAACTTTTTTTTAATTAAAGTTTTTGGAGCACAGTGCAGAATTTGTAACAGAGCCTTCATAGGCCATATGCCATTTATAATAGGCCCCCTCCTGTACTATGGTTTAGATGTGACTGCTACCTCACTGCTCCTGCTTTTTCGGGGGACTTTTGGGAACGTTCATGGGTGTGGGTTCTTGATATGTTGGAAGCAAGAAAAATAGAAACTGTAAGGATCTGAGTGACTTTAATAAGGGAAAACTGAGATGTCTAGACGATTGTCTGGACATCTGCAAAACAGCAGGACTTGTGGGGTGTCTCTGCTTTACACTGGGTAGAGTTTTGCAAAAAGATTTTGTAAGACTCTTCACTAGTGGCCACGTCAGTAGCCCGTGGCGCCCATATAGGCGCCCTGTGAACCTCCTCCAAACTTCTGGCATCTCTGACTCCTCTTCTGATTAACAGGTCCATCGCTGCATCAAGCATGGATAGAAAGATGTCAGGACACGCAGACCATCGCAGCTATGATAGAAAGGCGTCCGAACACACAGAGCATCACAGCTATTATACATGGGGGGTCAGGCCATGTACAGCATCGCAGCTATGTTAGAAAGGTGTCAGGACATGCAGAGCATCGCAGCTATGTTAGAAAGGTGTCAGGACATGCAGAGCATCGCAGCTATGATAGAAAGAGGTCGGGACACGTAGAGCATCGCAGCTATGATAGAATGTCGTTTGAACACACAGAGCATCACAGCTATTATACAGGGGGGGTCAGGATGTGTGCAGCATCGCAGCTATGATAGAAAGAGGTCGGGACACGTAGAGCATCGCAGCCATGATAGAAATGTGTCAGGAAACGTAGAGCATTGCAGCTATGATAGAAAGGTGTCAGGACACGCAGCGCATCACAGCAATGGTAGAAAGAGGTCGGGACACACAGAGCATCGCAGTTATGATAGAAAGGTGCCAGGATACATAGAGCATCATAGCTATGATAGAAGGTCGGGGCACACAGAGCATCTCGGTTACAATAGAAAGGTGACAAGACCCATAGCGCAATGCAGCTATGGTGGAAAGGTGTCAGGACACATAGAGCATCGCAGCTATGATAGAAAGGTGTCAGGACACACAGAGCATCTCTTTCTATGATAGAAAGGTGTCAGGACACGTAGAGCATCACAGTTATGATAGAAAGGCGTCAGGACACGTAAAGCATCACAGCTATGATAGAAAGAGGTTGGGACATGCAGAGCATCGCAGCTACGATAGAAAGGTGTCAGGACACATAGAGCATCACAGCTATGATGGAAAGAGGTCAGGACATACAGAGCATCACGGTTATGAGAGAAAGGAGTCAGGACACGCGGAACATCGCAGCTGTGATAGAAAGTGGTCAGGACACGCAGAGCATCGCAGCTATGATAGAACGAGGTCGGGACACACTGAGCATCACGGTTATGATAGAAAGGTGACAAGACACATAGTAGATTGCAGCTATGGCTGAAAGGTGGCAGGACATGTAGTCTTCGCAGCTATGATAGAAAGGTGTGAGGACAGGCAGAGCCTCACAGCTTGCTGGCTAGTACACAATATTAAAGGTAGTTTTATTGCTGCAGCTGATCGATATATAAGCGTTTTATCTCATCATCAACATCATGCATCAGCCATATCTGTGCAGATTATATGCTGTAACGATATTTCGTATTATCTCCCCCCTCCATATCCTGCTGTATCTCCTGACTATAGCTCTTCTGTTATTATCCCTGGACAGCAGCCATTCTTTCCCTTTTGTACCTGTCATCGTTCACTAACTGAGCAGATGCTCATCGGTGTCAGGGAAGATCTGGCTCTGCAGCCAACCTTCAGCACATTTCCACTTCTCATCAGCCGCTTTTAATGGGCTGTCTGGCTCTACAAGTCCCCGTTGCCTCGGCCGGATGATTAAATGCAGAGAGCTTCTCACGTTAATAGAGGTTTCATTAACTGTCCAGTCGTGTCGCTCCAACAAGTGCGTCTGATTCCCTTGTTTGGGATGGGCAATGAGGGCTGTAAGATCGGTCAGAGATTGGCATTCCCATAAACCCTCTATTACGTCTCCCATCCAAATGGCCCCTTCCTAAAATGTAAGACATAAAGTGCTCGGCGCCTGCCACCATTTCTCAGACTAATGGCAAATTAGATGGATTTCACGATTTCACTCTAATTTCGACAACTTTATGGAGTCGTGGCAATGTTTGCACTGATTTCTTACTGGATTCTTAAAGATAGAATTACCAAACAGTCAGAAATGACTTTCCAGCGGGGAAATACATAATGAGATGCATACAGCGGTGAGAATGGCAGGTTCAAGAGTACAAGAAAAGGCTGCTTTCTTCTGGATACAGCAGTACAGCTGTCCTCAACTTGTGTCTGATATTGAAGGCCCGTTTGGATGGAGCGACAGTGCGCATGCCTGTTTAGATGGAGCGGCAGTACGCATGCCCGTTTGGATGGAGTGGCAGTGCTCATGCCCGTTTGGATGGAGCGACAGTGCTCATGCCCATTTGGATGGAGCGACAGTGCGCATGCCCGTTTGGATGGAGCGACAGTGCACATGCCCGTTTGGATGGAGCGACAGTGCGCATGCCCGTTTGGATGGAGCGGCAGTGCGCATGCCCGTTTAGATAGAGCGGCAGTGCGCATGCCCGTTTAGATGGAGCGGCAGTGCTCATGCCCGTTTGGATGGAGCGACAGTGCGCATGCCCATTTGGATGGAGCGACAGTGCGCATGCCCGTTTGGATGGAGCGACAGTGCGCATGCCCGTTTGGATGGAGCGGCAGTGCTCATGCCCATTTGGATGGAGCGACAGTGCGCATGCCCGTTTGGATGGAGGGGCAGTGCTCATGCCCGTTTTAGCTGGAGCGGCAGTGCGCATGCCCGTTTTAGATGGAGCGGCAGTGCGCATGCCCGTTTTAGATGGAGCGGCAGTGCGCATGCCCGTTTTAGATGGAGCGGCGTTTGTGGTGCTGATTCTGGAAGAAAGCGGCCATGTTTTTCTAATCCTGTACCAGCCCTTTGGTACTTTTGTAGTTCATTACCTGCCATGTGGTGGCGCTGTTGGGAGTTTGAACACTTGCTGCAAGATGACTAAAGCCACGCAGATTACCGCTGATTGCAGAGTGCCATCGGCTTCTATTACTGCTCCCCTACTTGTATCGCTGCCATTCTCATAGGTGGCAGACTTATCAGGGGCTCCCTGAGCATTGGTACCCTGTGTGCCCCTCAGCCCTGATCTCTGCGGTGGCGTATGTGACTAATTCCGCCGTACGTGTCACACTTACTCCTGAGTGATGTTTACTCCGATCTGGTTTGTTTTATTGGACTGGGAGCAGCAGACACTTAATTAAGTGCGAACCTCCCACTCTGCGGACTAGGAGTTGATTATTAACCTCACTTCACATTCCCTTTATGCATATAAAATGAGGAAAACAATTAGTCGCATTTAGGCTCATTAAATGCTTTGTCCCCATTTTGTAGATGAAATAAGCAATAGGAAAATGAAAAGTATGCAGCCGGACTCTGCTGAATGCTATTTATCCACCGGGAACTTCTGCAACAGGCAGCGTTCATTTATATAGGAGACTACAGCGGAGACGAGAAAAGGCTGAGCTAAGAATAGGGAACGATGGGTGTGAGGTTGGTAAGATGTGCCCTATGGTAAAGCAGAACATTGGTCTAAAATGAGGCCTGGGCTGACCCCAGTAGGTAGAGCTGCACTCCCTATTCTGCTGGTGCAGTCACAGTGTACATACATTACATTACTGATCCTGAGTTACCTCCTGTATTATACTCCAGAGCTGCACTCACTATTCTGCTGGTGCAGTCACTGTGTACATACATTACATTACTGATCCTGAGTTACATCCTGTATTATATCCCAGAGCTGCACTCACTATTCTGCTGGTGCAGTCACTGTGTACATACATTACATTACTGATCCTGAGTTACATCCTGTATTATACCTCAGAGCTGCACTCACTATTCTGCTGGTGCAGTCACTGTGTACATACATTACATTACTGATCCTGAGTTACATCCTGTATTATATCCCAGAGCTGCACTCACTATTCTGCTGGTGCGGTCACTGTGTACATACATTACATTACTGATCCTGAGTTACATCCTGTATTATACCTCAGAGCTGCACTCACTATTGTGCTGGTGCAGTCACTGTGTACATACATTACATTACTGATCCTGAGTTACATCCTGTATTATACCTCAGAGCTGCACTCACTATTCTGGTGGTGCAGTCACTGTGTACATACATTACTGATCCTGAGTTACATCCTGTATTATATCCCAGAGCTGCACTCACTATTCTGCTGGTGCGGTCACTGTGTACATACATTACATTACTGATCCTGAGTTACATCCTGTATTATACCTCAGAGCTGCACTCACTATTCTGCTGGTGCAGTCACTGTGTACATACAGTGGTGTGAAAAAGTGTTTGCCCCCTTCCTGATTTCTTATTCTTCTGCATGTTTTTCACACTTAAATGTTTCAGATGACCAAACAGATGCAAATATCAGCCAAAGATAACACAAGTAATCACAAAATGCAGTTTATAAATGAAGGTTTTTATTATTAACCCCTTACCGACATCGGACGTACTATCCCGTCCGATGTCGGCTCCCCTGCTTTGATGCAGGGCTCCGCGGTGAGCCCGTATCAAAGCCGGGACATGTCAGCTGTTTTGAACAGCTGACATGTGCCCGCAATAGCGGCTGGTGAAATCGCGATTCACCCGCCGCTATTAACTAGTTAAATGCTGCTGTCAAACGCAGACAGCGGCATTTAACTACCGCATCCGGCCGGGCGGCCGGAAATGACGTCATCGCCGACCCCCGTCACATGATCGGGGGTCGGCGATGTGTCAGGACAGTAACCATAGAGGTCGGCGCTCACAGCACACCTGATTTTCTACTACATAGCAGCGAACAGCAGATCACTGCTATGTAACAGAGGCGATCGTGCTGTGCCTGCTTCTAGCCTCCCATGGAGGCTATTGAAGCATGGCAAAAGTTAAAAAAAAGAAAAGTTAAAAAAATGTGAAAAAAATAAAAAAAATATAAAAGTTTAAATCACCCCCCTTTTGCCCCAATCAAAATAAATCAATAAAAAAAAAATCAAATCTACACATATTTGGTATCGCCGCGTTCAGAATCGCCCGATCTATCAATAAAAAAAAGCATTAACCTGATCGCTAAACGGCGTAATGAGAAAAAAAAATTGAAACGCCAGAATTATGTTTTTTTGGTCGCCGCGACATTGCATTAAAATGCAATAACAGGCGATCAAAAGAACTTATCTGCACGGAATTAGAATCATTAAAAATGCCAGCTCGACACGCAAAAAATAAGCCCTCAACCGACCCCAGATCATGAAAAATGGAGACGCTACGAGTATCAGAAAATGGCGCAATTTTTTATTTTTTTTTTATTTTTTAGCAAAGTTTGGAATTTTTTTTCACCACTTAGGTAAAAAAATAACCTAGTCATGTTAGGTGTCTATGAACTCGTAATGACCTGGAGAATAGTAATGGCAGGTCAGTTTTAGCATTTAGTGAACCTAGCAAAAAAGCCAAGTAAAAAACAAGTGTGGGATTGCACTTTTTTTGCAATTTCACCGCACTTGGAATTTTTTTCCTGTTTTCTAGTACACGACATGCTAAAACCAATGATGTCGTTCAAAAGTACAACTCGTCCCGCAAAAAATAAGTCCTCACATGGCCAAATTGACAGAAAAATAAAAAGTTATGGCTCTGGGAAGGAGGGGAGTGAAAAACGAACACGGAAAAACGAAAAATCCCACGGTCATGAAGGGGTTAAGGGAAAATGAAAGTGATTGCCCCCTAATCCTAATAACTGGTTGGGCCGACATGGGCAGCAACATCTGCAATTAAGTGCTTGAGGTAACTGGTGATGAGTCTTTTACAACGTTCTGGAGGAATTTTGGCCGCTCATCTCTGCAGAATTGTAGTAATTCAGCCACATTGGAGGTTTCCGAGCATGAACTGCCTTTTTAAGGTCATGCCACAGCATCTCAGTCAAATTAAGGTCAGGACTTTGACTAGGCCACTCCAAAGTCTTAAGGCTATGAGCACACGTAGCAGATTTTTCGCGTTTTTTTTCGCTATAAAAACGCTATAAAACCGCGAAAAAAACGCTCACATTAAGCATCCTATTTAATAGAATGCAATCCTAATAATAATAATTAAAATAAAAAATCATGATATACTCACCTTCGATGGCCCCCGGAGTCCTCCCGCCTCTCAGCGGTGCACGTGGCCGCTTCCGTTCCTATAGATGGTGTGTGTGAAGGACCTGCGATGACGTCGCGGTCACATGACCGCGATGACGTCGCGAACACGTGACCGCGACGTCATCGAAGGTCCTGCACACACACCATCTATAGGAACGGAAGCCGCTGAGGAGATCGGCTGTTTGCGGAAGGTGAGTATAATCATTTTTTTTAATTGTTTTAATTATTTTTAGCATTCTATCTTTTACTATTGATGCGGTATAGGCTGCATCAATAGTAAAAAGTTGGTCACACTTGTCAAAACTATGTTTGACAAGTGTGACCAACCTGTCAATCCGTTTTCCAAGCGATGCTACAGATCGCTTGGAAAACTCTAGCATTCTGCAAGCTAATTATGCTTGCAAAACGCTAGTTTTCTGCGGGAATATGCATGCCAATTCCGCATGCGATATACCCCCAGCAGGAGTTGCAGAATTGCCGCGGAAATTTCCGCAGCAATTCTGCAACGTGTGCACCTTGCCTAAATTTGTTTTTCTTAAGCCATTCAGAGGTGGACTTGCTGGTGTGTTTTGGATCATGTCCCGCTGCTTAACCCAAATGTGCTTCAGCTTGAGGTCACGAACAGATGGTCGGACATTTTTCTTCAGGATTTTTTGGTAGACCGCAGAATTCATGGTTCCATTTACCACAGGAAGTCTTCCAGCTCCTGAAGCAGCAAAATAGCCCCAGACCATCACACTGCCACCACCATATTTTACTGTTGGTATGATGTTCCTTTTCTGAAATGCTTTGTTACTTCTTCGCCAGATGTAATGGGACATACACCTTCCAAAAAGTTGAACTTTGTCTCGTCAGTCCACAGAGTATTCTCCTAAAAGTCTTGGGGATCAACAAGAAGTTTTCTGGCAAAGTTGAGACGAGCCTTTGTTCTTATTGCCCAGCAGTGGTTTTCATCTTGGATCTCTGCCATGCAGGCCATTTTTTGCCCAGTCTCTGTCTTATGGTGGAGTCCTGAACACTGACCTGAGACGAGTGAGACCTGCAGTTCTTTGGATGTTGTTGTTGGGTCTTTTGTGACCTCTTGGATGAGTGTATTTTCTAATACTGGTCGCACCCTGAAGAAGTCAAAAGGGACTTGAGGAAAATAACTTTACTTTTATGAAACTTTCACAGACAAGATTGTATTCCTGCCTGTACACATTTATAATTAATACCCCAATGAAACTAATTATAATGGCCTTTAAGGCCTGTTCGGAGCCAGGTTGATAGATGAGACAGGAATGCCGACGATCGAGTGCTAGAAAGGTAGAATATGAATTACTAGTTGGCCCGTGATAAATTTTCACACATTGATTGTCAGGGGCGCAGGCAATTTCAGGAAAATCAAGCTGGTCAAATGTTTATGTATTTAATGAGATGATGAACACAGAGAGGAATTTATATATGTAGATTGGTAATACAATAAATTGGTTTGATAAATAGAGGCTAAAAAAATGTCTTGAGGTTGTGGTGCCACCTGCAGGTTAATGTTTTTTTCTGCAGGTTACTGAAAATGAACGTTTAAACTGCATTTATTGATCAAATCGTGACTGTGTGGTTTATTTGTGTCTTTTCTTGCTGAAGGGGGGCAATTTTACCTTTCAAATGGTGTATTATTTGTGTGTGTGTGGGGCGAAGTAATCACCGAAAAAGCAGGGCATGTTTACAAATGTTTGCATATGTGACTCACCATTTGTGTGTGGGGCGAAGTAATCACCAAAAAAGCAGTGCATGTTTACAAATGTGTTTGCATCTGTGAGTCACCTGCATTGACGTGTGCAATCCTCGAATTTGCCTGAAATAGGCAGGGCAAGCACTTTGGCAAGCTGGAAAGACCCCAAGGCAAATGCCACCTGCAGGTATTTGACCTTTGAAATGGTGTACCATTTGTGTGTGTCGGTGGAGTATAAACGGAGCAAGTGTGCAATTGAATAGGCAGTGCATATTTACAAATGTGTTTGCATATGTGACTCACTTGCAGTGAAGTGTGCAATCCTCCAATGTGCCTGAAATCGTCTGGGCAAGGGGTTCTGCAAGCTGGAAAGCCCCCTAAGGCAAATGTTAGGATTTGTTTGTGATGTCTGTAAGCAGCTTTGTGGTAGTGTGCTTTGGGGTAGTGTGGTGCCACCTGCAGGTCATTTTTCCTTACTGCAGTTTTGTGAAAATTAATGTTTAAACTGTATTTTGTGATCACATCTTAGATGTGTGGTTTTGTTTGGCTATTTTCCTGCTGAAGGGGGCACGTTTACCTTTCAAATAATGTATCATTTGTGTGTGTGGGTGCAGTATGAATGGAGCTACAAAGTAATCACCGAAAAAGAGTGCTTAGAAATAATATAGAAGGATTTGTCCATTTCTTTCTGTCTTTCATCTATTATCTATCAGCTATCTATTATCTATATAGTCTCTATCTATCTATCTATCTATCTATATCTATTATGTATCTATTATCTGTCTATTATCTATCTTCAGCTAAGCTTTCAATTCAGAAGTGATTGTAGAGGAGGAGGAGGTGAGCTGTGACACTGGATCTCGTGTTATATTCTGTATATAGATGTATTATCTCTGTAATCCTGATAATGAGACTTCTGAGGCGTTTTCTGTACAGTACGGGAGCTATGAGTCTAGTTCTAGGTCTCGTAACCAGTGTGAAAACTGAATTATTTCCTTATTATAGATGGTGATCTGGGAATTTCCCTTAAAAACCTGATTTAACCAATATGCGATTGGTGATCCATCGTGTATAGTATTGCTCCCTCCTTTCCCTCTTCCACCGTCCTCTCTTTCTCCCTCTTTCTTTGAGGTTTTCTTTTACATGGTTCAGTATATTTTTGCTTTCTTCTTGAATATTCCCGTTTCTCGTGATCTTTCAGCTGCGATCTCGTTCCCTTCCCCTTTGCTGTAATGACTTTGGTGCACTCTCAGGATGGTGGAGAGCAGCATCATTTCCTCCTCGGTCCTTGGAGACGCTGTACTCCAGTCCTCTTTACCGCGGCTGTAGCATTGCCATCTGTTTTCCGCCGGAGCTCCCCCCGCCGCCGCTCTCTTGTGCAAAGTGACACAATCAGGTTGAGAGGAGAAGAACTCTCTCCCATTCCATCTGCCCTGGGGACTGTCCTGAATCAGTAACAAGATTAATGAGATGAAAGTCCTGTTTCCACATTCAGACTAGATAGCGTCTCATTGCATTCTGCCGGCCGTATCGGGTCCTGGTTTTTGGATTTAGGAACTGATTGTACTTGACAAAACCACTACCGACATGGTGGCTCAGTGGTTAGCACTGCAGCCTTGTAGCGCTGGGGTCCTGGGTTCAAATCCCACCAAGGACAACATCTGCAAGGAGTTTGTATGTTCTCCCCCTGTTTGCGTGGGTTTCCTCCGGGTTCTCCGGTTTCTTCCTACATTCCAAAGACAAACTGATAGGAAATTTACATTGTTAGCCCCATTGTGGACAGTGCCAATAATGTGTGTAAAGCGCTGTGGAATTAACTGCACTATATAAATGAGTAAAATAAATAAAAAATAAAACAAATACCTGCTCTCAGGTCGATTTACAGCGCATTTCCCTTTAAGGAAATATTACTAATGTCGTATTTCATCATCCGGCAGTAGGGAGCGGACTATATAGGGGGACCCACTGTCTGCAGAGACGGATTCTAGTATGACTTTCTAATGAAGGGGCCCCGTGCATTCAGAGTTCCCATGTAGGACCCCCAGAAACATTGTAACTGGATGGAGTATCAGTGCGCGGAATACACTATAAGGACAACGCTTATCCTTACAGTTAAGGTGGCCATACACATTGGATGAGCGTTGGCCAGGCCCTCCGATTTTGGCATGGTCTGCTCATGCTCCAGATGCATTTAGGCATGTTGGATTTCCACCTCTCCCAATCCGTAGAAGTGAATTTGATCCAATCTGTAGTACCAGAGATCGGCCACTAGACCGTGCATGGAGCTGTTCAGACTCCGTATACTGTCCACATCCGGGGTCCATCAGATGATCGGTGGGGTGGCGGGTACGGGACGCCCATCGATGTGATACTGATGACTTCTAAAGGAAAGTATCTTGATATAGACGTCTTGGATATAAGTGAGTCGCCCACCAGGGCAATGGGGATACTCGGTCCCGGGTCCGGTCGCAGTCAAAGGGGATGTCACAGTGGCTGCGACCCCGTCAGTGGCCCTGGGCCCTCAATTAAAGGGGAAAGGTCTTTAAATAATATTTTGGAATAAAGTCTTTTTGTGACGCCACCTGTGGTTCTCGATCAGAGGGGACCGACGATTCTTAAAGGGGTCCTCTGGGGTGATGTTGTGCAGCATGATGGTGACTCTTCCCACAGGGGAAGCGGGGTCCCAAGGGCTCCCAAGGTGTATGGGCAAGGATGGTGTATGCCGGCAAATAAGTGGAGGACACAGAGTTGAAAAGTCTTTACCTGGTTTACTGGCAGTAGCAGTCCAGGGTACCAGGAACAGGTGGAATGGTCCGGCCGGCCTGGAGGCAATAGTGAATCCCTCTCCCAGGTGAGGTCCGTATGCCTTCCTACTGGTGGTAGTGTGCGAGGTGCCTGTTGCCTGTAGCTTGCTGGCAAAGTCCTCTCCCTCCTGTCCTGAGACATGTACCTGTATGATGGGCAGCTTGAGCCGTTTTATAGGGTCTCTATCATGACTCGGGCTCTTCAGGTGCTACATCACCTTCAGGCGTAGTGTGGGCAAACAACATACAGTCCAATGCCCTCCGATTCTGCTATGTGTCCTGGAGTACAACACAGCCTCGGGCTCCCGGTGCCCGGTTCCTGCACTTTGGCTCTGAGGGTGCCTGGTCACAGTTCCCCTCTGAGCCCCTTTCCTTCTCCACTGTGCTCCTTTCCTCAGAATCTCCACCACTTTCAACCCCTTGGGTTCACTTCCTTCCCTGGAGCTGCAGCCCAGTCCTGGCTGCACGTCTCCGCTGTCTGCACTCAGTTCCAGACTTCCTTCTTCTATGGTCTCCCTGGACCAACTGTCTAACTCCTCCTCCAGACCAGAACACTTAAAGCTGGGGAAGCTCCCCTGAATCCAGGTCCTGAGCTCCTCCTTCTGGCCTGGATTCGGAATGTGCTGAACGTGGGTGTGTTACCTGGTACAGAGAATCCTCCTTGCCTCCAAGCATGATATTGCCCTCCCCGAAAGGAAGGCAACATCACTGTAACAACCGGTTACCTGGGGTGTTACTTAAGTCTTTAACTCTTTCTCCTTATTATGAAATTTTACAAATTTGTCCCTTTAACAGAAAAATAACAATCCTGAAAGTGAGAGGGCTGTGAACGTATGGGCGGCACCGTGACCGTCGCCGTGCACCAGAGAAGGATCCTTGCTAAATATCTAAATAATTGAAGAATCAATCTGCCAGAGATATGCTGTATCTTCCTTGATTACAGACTAACAAGAAAAGATAGTTGGTGGCCGGGGAAGATAAGACGGTAAATGAGACAACGGCCGAGATAAGTAGTGAAGAGAGATGCGGCAGCGATGCGGTGAGAGCCGGCACCATTAAACTGTATAATAGATCTCCGTAGAATCTTAGAAAGAAAAGTTCACGTAAGTCCAGGGCTGCAGGCGACAGGCGTACTGTTATGACCCCAATGGCGAGGGTCTCAGAGGAACAAGTAAGTCTGCGACGTACAAAAATCCAGCTCATAGGGCAGTGGTAACTGGGTTGACCATATATCTACTCCTAACGCCAACACTAGAAGTAGCCGGGGAACATGCCTACGTTGGTCGCTAGATGTCTCGCGCCAGCCGGAGGTCTAACTACCCCTAGAAGAGGAAAACAAAGACCTCTCTTGCCTCCAGAGAATAGACCCCAAAAGTAGGATACAAGCCCCCCACAAATAATAACGGTGAGGTAAGAGGAAATGACAAACACAGAGATGAACTAGGTTTAGCAAAGAGAGGCCCGCTTACTAATAGCAGAATGTAGTAAGATAACTTATATGGTCAACAAAAACCCTACAAAAATCCACACTGGAGATTCAAGAACCCCCGAACCGTCTAACGGCCCGGGGGGAGAACTCCAGCCTCCCTAGAGCTTCCAGCAAGGTTAGGATACAGATTATGTACAAGCTGGACAAAAATGCAAACAAAAACAAATAGCAAAAAGCAAGAAAGCAGACTTAGCTTAATTTAGCAGGAACCAGGATCAGTAAACAAGAGCACAACAGATTAGCTCTGATTACAACGTTGCCAGGCATTGAACTGAAGGTCCAGGGAGCTTATATAGCAACACCCCTGACCTAACGACCCAGGTGAGCATACAAGGGATGGCAGACATTCCCAGAGTCAAATCACTAGTAACCACTAGAGGGAGCCAAAAAGATAAATTCACAACAGTACCCCCCCCCCCTTAGTGAGGGGTCACCGAACCCTCACCAAGACCACCAGGGCGATCAGGATGAGCGGTGTGAAAGGCACGAACCAAATCGGCCGCATGCACATCAGAGGCGACCACCCAGGAATTATCCTCCTGACCATAGCCCTTCCACTTCACCAGGTACTGAAGCCTCCGCCTGGAGAGACAAGAATCTAAGATCTTCTCCACCACGTACTCCAACTCGCCCTCAACCAACACCGGAGCAGGATGCTCAGCAGAAGGAACCACAGGCACAACGTACCGCCGCAACAAGGACCTATGAAATACGTTGTGGATGGCAAACGACACCGGAAGATCCAGGCGAAAGGATACAGGATTAATGATTTCCAATATCTTGTAAGGACCAATGAAGCGAGGCTTAAATTTGGGAGAGGAGACCTTCATAGGAACAAATCGAGAAGACAGCCATACCAAATCCCCAACGCGAAGTCGGGGACCCACACCGCGGCGGCGGTTGGCAAAACGCTGAGCCTTCTCCTGTGACAACTTCAAGTTGTCCACCACATGACTCCAGATCCGCTGCAACCTATCCACCACGGAATCCACCCCAGGACAGTCAGAAGGCTCCACATGTCCCGAGGAAAAACGAGGATGGAAACCAGAGTTGCAGAAAAAAGGCGAAACCAAGGTGGCGGAACTAGCCCGATTATTAAGGGCAAATTCAGCCAACGGCAAGAAGGTCACCCAATCATCCTGATCAGAAGAGACAAAACACCTCAAATAAGCCTCCAGAGTCTGATTAGTTCGCTCCGTTTGTCCGTTAGTCTGGGGATGGAAAGCGGACGAAAACGACAACTCAATGCCCATCCTACCACAAAAGGATCGCCAGAACCTGGAAACAAACTGGGATCCTCTGTCCGACACAATATTCTCAGGAATGCCGTGCAAACGAACCACGTTCTGGAAGAACACAGGAACCAGATCAGAAGAGGAGGGCAGCTTAGGCAAAGGAATCAAATGGACCATCTTGGAGAAATGATCACATATCACCCAGATGACAGACATGCCCTGAGACACCGGAAGATCAGAAATGAAATCCATAGAGATGTGTGTCCAAGGTCTCTTCGGGACAGGCAAGGGCAAGAGCAACCCGCTGGCACGAGAGCAGCAAGGCTTAGCTCGAGCACAAGTACCACAGGACTGCACAAATAACCGCACATCCCTTGACAAGGAAGGCCACCAAAAGGACCTGGCCACCAGATCTCTGGTGCCAAAAATTCCCGGGTGCCCTGCCAACACCGAGGAATGAACCTCGGAAATGACTGCTGGTCCATCTAGCAGGCACAAACAATCTGTCAGGTGGACAAGAGTCAGGCCTACCAGCCTGAAATCTCTGTAACACACGTCGCAGATCTGGAGAAATAGCAGACACGATAACTCCTTCCTTAAGAATACCCACAGGTTCAGCGACTCCAGGAGCATCAGGCACAAAGCTCCTAGACAGAGCATCGGCCTTCACATTCTTAGAACCTGGTAAATACGAGACCACAAAGTCAAAACGGGAGAAAAACAATGACCAGCGGGCCTGTCTAGGATTCAGGCGTTTAGCAGACTCGAGATACATCAGATTTTTGTGATCAGTCAAGACCACCACACGATGCTTAGCACCCTCGAGCCAATGACGCCACTCCTCAAATGCCCACTTCATGGCCAACAACTCCCGATTGCCCACATCATAATTTCGCTCTGCCGGCGAAAACTTCCTAGAGAAAAAGGCACAAGGTCTCATAGTAGAGCAACCAGGGCCTCTCTGCGACAAAACGGCCCCTGCCCCAATCTCCGAAGCATCCACCTCAACCTGAAAGGGAAGTGAGACGTCAGGCTGGCACAAAACAGGCGCCGAAGTAAACCGGCGTTTCAACTCCTGGAAAGCCTCCACGGCAGCAGGAGCCCAGTTAGCTACATCAGAGCCTTTCTTGGTCATATCCGTCAGCGGTTTAACAACGCTAGAGAAATTTGCGATAAAACGACGGTAGAAGTTAGCAAAACCCAAGAACTTCTGAAGACTCTTAACTGACGAGGGTTGAGTCCAATCATGAATAGCTCGGACCTTGACTGGATCCATCTCCACAGCAGAAGGGGAAAAAATGAACCCCAAAAAGGGAACCTTCTGTACACCAAAGAGACACTTTGAGCCTTTTACAAACAAAGAATTTTCACGCAGAATCTCAAAAACCATCCTGACCTGCTCCACATGCGAGTCCCAATCATCAGAATTAACAGAATATCATCCAGATAAACAATCAAAAATGTATCCAGATACTTCCGGAAAATGTCATGCATGAAGGACTGAAAAACTGAAGGTGCATTAGAGAGCCCAAATGGCATCACCAAGTACTCAAAATGACCTTCGGGCGTATTGAATGCGGTTTTCCATTCATCGCCCTGCCTAATGCGCACAAGGTTGTACGCACCACGAAGGTCTATCTTGGTGAACCACTTGGCACCTTTAATCCGGGCAAACAAATCTGACAACAGCGGCAAAGGATACTGAAATTTGACAGTGATCTTATTTAAAAGCCGATAGTCAATACAAGGCCTCAAAGATCCGTCCTTTTTGGCCACAAAAAAGAATCCCGCACCAAGAGGGGAAGAAGAAGGACGGATATGCCCCTTCTCAAGAGACTCCTTGATATATGAACGCATCGCGGTATGTTCAGGTACCGACAGATTAAACAGTCTCCCCTTAGGAAACTTACTGCCAGGAATCAAATCTATTGCACAGTCACATTCCCTATGAGGAGGCAATGCACTGGACCTGGACTCGCTGAAGACATCCTGATAATCAGACAAATACGCCGGAACTTCCGAAGGCGTAGAAGAAGCAATAGACAAGGGCAGGGAATCTCCATGAATTCCATGGCAGCCCCAACTTGACACTGACATAGCCTTCCAGTCCAAGACTGGATTATGGGTCTGTAACCATGGCAAACCCAAAACAACCAAATCATGCATTTTATGCAGAACAAGAAAACGTATTACCTCCCGATGTTCGGGAGTCATGCACATGGTAACCTGTGTCCAAAACTGCGGTTTATTTTTTGCCAATGGCGTAGAATCAATACCCCTAAGAGGGATAGGATTTTCCAATGGCTCAAGAACAAATCCGCAGCGCTTGGCAAATGACAGATCCATAAGGCTCAGGGCAGCACCTGAGTCCACAAACGCCATGACAGGATACGATGACAGTGAGCAAATCAAAGTTACAGATAGAATAAATTTAGGTTGCAAATTACCAATGGCGACCGGACTAACAACCTTAGTAAGACGTTTAGAGCATGCTGAGATAACATGTGTAGAATCACCACAGTAGTAACACAAGCCATTCTGGAGTCTATGAATTTTCCGCTCATTTCTAGTCAGGATTCTATCACATTGCATTAAATCAGGTGCCTGTTCAGACAACACCATGAGGGAATTTGCGGTTTTGCGCTCCCGCAACCGCCGGTCGATTTGAATAGCCAGGGCCATAGAATCATTCAGACCTGTGGGAATGGGAAAACCCACCATCACATTCTTAATGGCTTCAGAAAGGCCATTTCTAAAATTTGCAGCCAATGCACACTCGTTCCACTGGGTCAGCACGGACCATTTCCGAAATTTTTGGCAATACACTTCAGCCTCGTCCTGGCCCTGAGACATCGCCAGCAAGGCTTTTTCTGCCTGAATCTCAAGATTGGGTTCCTCATAAAGCAAACCGAGCGCCAGAAAAAACGCATCAATGTCAGCCAATGCCGGATCTCCTGGCGCCAGCGAGAAGGCCCAATCCTGAGGGTCGCCCCGTAAAAAAAGAAATAACAATTTTTACTTGCTGAGCGGAGTCTCCAGATGAACAGGGTCTCAGGGACAAAAACAATTTACAATTATTCCTGAAATTTCTAAATTTAAATCGGTCTCCGGAAAACGGTTCAGGAATCGGTATCTTAGGTTCTGACATAGGATTTCTGATAACATAATCTTGTATGCCCTGCACACGAGCAGCAAGCTGGTCCACACTTGTAATCAAGGTCTGGACATTCATGTCTACAGCAAACACAAGCCACTCAGAGGTAAAGGGGACAAGAAAAAAAAAAAATGAGAGAGAGAAAAAAAAAACCTCAGAACTTTCTTTCTTATAATCCCGCTTCTGCAATGCATTTAACATTTAATACTGGCCTGGCAAACTGTTATGACCCCAATGGCAAGGGTCTCAGAGGAACAAGTAAGTCTGCGACGTACAAAAATCCAGCTCATAGGGCAGTGGTAACTGGGTTGACCATATATCTACTCCTAACGCCAACACTAGAAGTAGCCGGGGAACATGCCTACGTTGGTCGCTAGATGTCTCGCGCCAGCCGGAGGTCTAACTACCCCTAGAAGAGGAAAACAAAGACCTCTCTTGCCTCCAGAGAATAGACCCCAAAAGTAGGATACAAGCCCCCCACAAATAATAACGGTGAGGTAAGAGGAAATGACAAACACAGAGATGAACTAGGTTTAGCAAAGAGAGGCCCGCTTACTAATAGCAGAATGTAGTAAGATAACTTATATGGTCAACAAAAACCCTACAAAAATCCACACTGGAGATTCAAGAACCCCCGAACCGTCTAACGGCCCGGGGGGAGAACTCCAGCCTCCCTAGAGCTTCCAGCAAGGTTAGGATACAGATTATGTACAAGCTGGACAAAAATGCAAACAAAAACAAATAGCAAAAAGCAAGAAAGCAGACTTAGCTTAATTTAGCAGGAACCAGGATCAGTAAACAAGAGCACAACAGATTAGCTCTGATTACAACGTTGCCAGGCATTGAACTGAAGGTCCAGGGAGCTTATATAGCAACACCCCTGACCTAACGACCCAGGTGAGCATACAAGGGATGGCAGACATTCCCAGAGTCAAATCACTAGTAACCACTAGAGGGAGCCAAAAAGATAAATTCACAACAGCGTACCCTCGAGCCCCCGACCACACACGTCACGGGTAAGATGCTCGCTCAGTGGGTGAATCCTGGAAGAACCCGCTGATTTCAATGGGACCAGCTGATCATCTATGTTCAGACTGTCCCCCGAATTTACATCGATTCTTACACCAGATTTAACGACACAAACTGGATATCTTATTAAATGGACCGGATGTGGCTGGTGTACTTACTATGAAAAGCCGCATCAGATTGGTTGTATAATCCTCAAGAAAGAACGAGCATTTTATGATTTCATTTTTAATAGCAGGCGGGGGAAACTGTCACAAAGGATTATTACAGCCATGGATTTTTAGAGTAAGTGCACCAGCCTCATTAGGTCTAAGAGATCTGTATAATAATGTACGCACTTTGCATTGTTATCCAACTTTTTTGCATATTGTGGTTCTGTCTTAGCGATTGTCGTCTTGATCCTTGTTCTGGCTTATTCTTGGATGTTGCTCCTGTCTCGTCCATCGGATCGTTAGCCGGGTGCCTGTAGGGTTTCTCCTCCGGCTCGTCTCCTTCTGATGACCTCTTGGCCAGTGACAGCTCTTGGCTCTATGCCCGACTGTGCCACTTCTCCATCTGCGCTACTGCTGCCAATCAGTGACCGGGGGATCTTCCTGCCTCCATACTTCTGGGGGTTTATGGAGTAGAGCGGGGGGATCTTTGTAGCCGACACCAAATGCGTTGTGACTAGAGACCTCACCTCTCCAGCGTGTGACTGTGACAATGTGTAAACCCTACATCTCCTAATAGTATCTCCTAATAGTGTCCTCAGCAGGGTGAAGACACTGAACCAGCAGGGGGTGAAAAGCATCTTCTGCACTATTCCTATCTGCAGCTGCACATGCATTTGTGAGTGCATTCATGGCTATAGGATTATACACACTTTATTGGAATAATCACAGTAAATATCCCGCTCCGAGCGGCTCCGGACTCTTATCCCACCATCTTCTTGACTCCTGTTGGCGCCTCTGGATCCTGCTAGGACTTTGCCTTGTTGCCTCCCTTCTCCTCGCCAGTTAATGATACGTCTTCCTGGAATCCCAAGATTGGCTGTGACTAAGACGAATGACTAATTCACTGAGAGCATGCTTTCTGCTTCCAGTAATAAGAGGCTCGCCTCACATATTCGCCCTGCCGCAGATGCCTCTCCTAAGCAGAACGTGCAGCAGCGGCTCCGCACCCGCGCAGAATTACCTGATTGATGTTCACCCTAATAACAAGAGAAGGATATGTTGATGAGATTTCATTTAGAAGAGGATGCACTCCCGGACGTGTCTTCACCCGAGTCTCGCTGGCTTGGTGGAAAATTGTCAAGATTTGGCTGCAAATTGTATCCATTAGATGAGACAAAATAAAAAGAAAAATATCTTATGATCACTCCAGGGCCAGCTTTCAGTTTGCCAGACTAAAAATTAGGCTTTAAGAGATTATTACAGGTGGCTATAAATGCAAAAGGAGCACGTATACTGCATTTAAGGGGGCTTACTGTGTATACATAGAGCTCCTAAATGTAATCTGCAGGGAGCTCCCCCTAGTGGTGGCTGCAGACAGAATCTTATCATGTATCTCTGTATAGAGTGAGCTCCCCCTAGTGGTGGCTGCAGACAAGATCTTATCATGTATCTCTGTATACAGGGAGCTCCCCCTACTGGTGGCTGCAGACAGGATCTTATCATGTATCTGTATACAGGGAGCTCCCCCTAGTGGTGGATACAGACAGAATCTTATCATGTATCTCTTTATACAGGGAGCTCCCCCTAGTGGTGGCTGCAGACAGGCTGTTATCATGTATCTCTGTATACAGGGAGCTCCCCCTAGTGGTGACTGCAGACAGGATCTTATCATGTATCTCTGTATACAGGGAGCTCCCCCTGGTGGTGGCTGCAGACAGGATCTTATCATGTATCTCTGTATACAGGGAGCTCCCCCTAGTGGTGGCTGCAGACAGAATCTTATCATGTATCTGTATACAGGGAGCTCCCCCTAGTGGTGGCTGCAGACAGGATCTTATCATGTATCTCTGTATACAGGGAGCTCCCCCTAGTGGTAGCTGCAGACAGGATCTTATCATGTATCTCTGTATACAGGGAGCTCCCCCTAGTGGTGGCTGCAGACAGAATCTTATCATGTATCTCTGTATACAGGGAGCTCCCCCTAGTGGTGGCTGCAGACAGGATCTTATCATGTATCTCTGTATACAGGGAGCCCCCCCAGTGGTGACTGCAGACAGGATCTTATCATGTATCTCTGTATACAGGGAGCTCCCCCTACTGGTGGCTGCAGACAGGATCTTATCATGTATCTGTATACAGGGAGCTCCTCCTAGTGGTGGCTGCAGACAGGATCTTATCATGTATCTCTGTATACAGGGAGCTCCCCCTAGTGCTGGCTGCAGACAGGATCTTATCATGTATCTCTGTATACAGGGAGCTCCCCCTAGTGGTGGCTGCAGACAGAATCTTATCATGTATCTCTGTATACAGGGAGCTCCCCCTAGTGGTGAATGCAGACAGGATCTTATCATGTATCTCTGTATAGAGGGAGCTCCCCCTAGTAGTGGCTGCAGACAGGATCTTATGTATCTGACTGCAGGCAGAATCTTATCATGTATCTCTGTGTACAGGGAGCTCCCCCTAGTAGTGGCTGCAGACAGGATCTTATGTATCTGACTGCAGGCAGAATCTTATCATGTATCTGTATACAGGGAGCTCCCCCTAGTGGTGGCTGCAGACGGGATCTTATCATGTATCTCTGTATACAGGGAGCTCCCCCTAGTGGTGGCTGCAGACAGGATCTTATCATGTATCTCTCTATACAGGGAGCTCCCCCTAGTGGTGGCTGCAGTCAGGACCTTATCATGTATCTCTGTATAGAGGGAGCTCCCCCTAGTGGTGGCTGCAGACAGGATCTTATCATGTATATCTGTATACAGGGAGCTCCCCCTAGTGGTGGCTGCAGACAGGATCTTATCATGTATCTCTGTATACAGGGAGCTCCCCCTAGTGGTGACTGCAGACAGGATCTAAATCATATATCTCTGTATAGAGGGAGCTCCCCCTAGTGGTGGCTGCAGACAGGATCTTATCATGTATCTCTGTATACAGGGAGCTCCCCCTAGTGGTGACTGCAGACAGGATCTTATCATGTATCTCTGTATACAGGGAGCTCCCCCTAGTGGTGGCTGCAGACAGGATCTTATCATGTATATCTGTATACAGGGAGCTCCCCCTAGTGGTGGCTGCAGACAGGATCTTATCATGTATCTCTATATACAGGGAGCTCCCCCTAGTGGTGGCTGCAGACAGGATCTTATCATGTATCTCTGTATACAGGGAGCTCCCCCTAGTAGTGACTGCAGTCAGAATCTTATCATGTATCTCTGTATACAGGGAACTCCCCCTAGTGGTGGCTGCAGACAGGATCTTATCATATATATCTGTATGTGGGGAGCTCCCCTGGCAGTGACTTCAGTCAGCGAGCATTTTATAATTTAATGTATACCTCTCATAAAAAAAAAATAAGAAAATGATATATTTATGTAAAAATGAAATCATTCCTGACCAGTTGTTTCACCTTTGACCTCCAGTTTTTGGTCCCTTTTCCCTTACCTGTGTGTCATTTGGACCATTGAAGATCAGTTCTGGTTCCTGGCTGAGTAGTGAGATCACATTGCAGTGTCCTCATTTCCACCATTCATTTTAGGTGGCTTCCTGCTACAGAACGCTTTCTTTAAGGATTGTTCCTACGATCACATCATTTTTCTCAATAACTGCATACTATACATATTTATTTTTGTTCCAATATAACACATTTGTAAATCCCTTATATATAATAATGTGTACATTATTATAAGACCACGTTGTTATTTTGGGAATACCCCTTTAAGGTGGCCGAACTAGCTATCTCTCCTGATCCCTCCATTGACAGAGAAGAGTGTGTCTCTAGCAGTTTGAAATAAAACCAACCCTTTAATACATGACTGAAAAATCCGACTACGCCGAGCTTGTTTGTAGTCTGTAACCATGGAGATGGATTTTATGTACAATGGTAGAATAATGAGCAAAGTAATAAATGAAGACATAACTTAAGGTTCGGACCACCCAAGGTTTATTCGTAGGGCGTAATTATCGAGACACATAGTTCTGTGTAGGAACTGTATACGCAAAACGGTAAACTTTTAATAAAGAGTATTTTCAAAATTTTATTTTTTGGGGGGTAATTTTATTTTAGACATTTTCGAGCAATGAAAGTAAAAAATGTTGCGAGCGTGCAAAGCCCTGAAACATAGAAATGAAGTAAAATTGTGCCTCACCGATGTCGCGTTTTGTCCGTATATCCACATCGTGACAAAACCAGCGTTAATTTTAAAGGGAAATTAGGGAAGAAAAAAAAAACCGGCTTCTATTTAGAGAGGATGCTGATCCGTGCAGCATCTCCCCAAATCCACGACTCCTAATTACCAGTCTCTAGTAATTCGCCTTCTTCAAGCCCTTAGCGACTCGGTCGCTGCGTCCGGACTGTCCGTCCCTCGCACTGCTGGAAATGTGACAGTCAAACTCTTCATCCTTAAGAGATGTGAACATCTGCAGGGGACCCTTTTTTTTTTTTTTACTTAATTGCATAGATTAAATCATTTTTGCAACTAGGTTTTGGTAAAAATGTTGCCTCCTGTAGCCTCTCTCTACTTTGCAGCTGTCTACTTCTACTGCCGGCTTTAGAATGAGTTAACTGAGAATCTGTCAGTGAGATTTTGCTGAGCTTCTTTTCTTTCCTTATGATCACATCAAAGTTCAGCTCAACTCTCATGTGGTCGTAAATCGGCTGGGATAATATTTATAAACTGTCAGTAAACCCACTGACAGATTCTCAGTTGGCTCATTCTGCAGCCAGCGATACACTCATGATGCACATTTTGTCTATCACTAATGGGACAGTTTTTACAATTGAAAACCTTTTAAAAGATATTTAGGCACCGATTCTCCGCCGATCTGGTGATTGCAGACGGTTTTTAATGACTTATTTACTGCATATTTCTGCCCATGCCGGAGTCTCCTGTGGAGCGTGCGGACGTACCGAGGTCTTCGCTGTCCGCGGGGCTGGATGACTGATGTGTCTCGCTCGCGTTACTTTTCGTATGTCGTCGCCATGTTTGATCTTCTTCTTTCCGTTTCTCTGTAGGAAGAGAAGTTACGATCCGGTCTGTATGAATCTTCAGTCCAATATTCTCAAGTGTTACACAGAAAACCGCCAGGAGCTTCTCAACTGCAGCGACCTCGCCAAAGAGTACCGGAGCTGCGTGAGGGAGGCGCAGAAGGTGAGGACGATCCCGTCTGTATGAAGGGATATTGAGGGATTACTGGGACCATCATGGGGCAGGTTCACTATGGATAGTTGATAACTGGCTGATCACTGGGACCATCATGGGGCAGGATCACTATGGATAGATGATAACTTGCTGATCACTGGGACCATCATGGGGCAGGATCACTATGGATAGATGATAACTTGCTGATCACTGGGACCATCATGGGGCAGGATCACTATGGATAGATGATAACTGGCTGATCACTGGGACCATCATGGGGCAGGTTCACTATTAATAGGTTATAACTTGCTGATCGCTGGGACCATCATGGGGCAGGATCACTATGGATAGGTGATAACTGGCTGATCACTGGGACCATCATGGGGCAGGATCACTATGGATAGGTGATAACTTGCTGATCTGATCACTGGGACCATCATGGGGCAGGATCACTATGGATAGGTGATAACTTGCTGATCACTGGGACCATCATGGTGTAGGTGTTCTACGGATAGGGGATACTTGATTTTTTGGGAATAACCTTTTAGAGTGGTGATTGAGCATGCTCACTACTTCTCCATTCACACAGAGCGTTGCGATCGGGTATGTGATGTCTCATGGGGCTGCAGTTTTCTTCTGTTGGGCAGCCTCCTTCTCAGCCTTCGTCAGTTTTCTCCCAGTGCTCTCGCTCTTCTTCCTCTCTCCATGTTAGTGCCCAGATATTCTCATACCCTTTTTCTTCCCATTGGTGATGATGTGATTGAGGAGGAAGGTCCTGGCAGGGCACTACAGATAGAGCTCCCATCATAGAGTCTGCAGATATCCATGGAGCTCACAGTCTGGATCCGAAACCCTAGTAAACCCCCCTGGTACAGGCGAGAGATCCGCTCTTAACGCTTTCCTGCCCAATTACACGGGATGATTCATCTCTCACAGTTTCTCTGCAGCAAAGTAAACAGCGATACAATACCGCAAACGTTTCCCAAATGTCGGCCGAGGTCACCTGACTCGTTCCGGTCGCTGACATACAATAAGCAGCAGATCAATCCCCCCTGAGTGGATCTGTGGGGGCTTCTCTGTCAGTCTGAGTTGTTTTCATGTGCAATTGAGTGAATATAATTTTCCTGCCCTTCTCTGAGCCGCAGACGACAATGCTGCTTCCCTCATTCATATGAGATCACCGCACGGGAGGCTTTTCTCCAAATCGTGATACTGTGAAAGTGAATGGAAACGAGGATCAAACCTCCAGCAATTCTGCAGAAAAGGGATTCATTCTTAAAGGGACGGTATCATCAGAACATTACCTAGCCTTTACAATAGGTTTTTATGTTAAACTCATTTTTGAAACATTTGTGCTTTTTTTTCTTAATTGTTTTTGTAATTATCCATACATCAAAAAAAAGATCCAATATCTTGCAGTTTTTACACAGGTAATTAAGTTTCTTATTAGGATCCTGTTTCCTGTTCTGCAAACAGCCACCTGGGCGGGAGGAACAGTATCAGGAGGAGGTGAGCTGTGCCATCACCTATTGTGAATGGTGGATCCTGTTATCTACTGTATTTAGAGGTGTTATCAGTCATTGTACAGGAGGAGGAGGTGAGCTGTGCCATCACCTGTTGTGAATGATGGATCCTGTGTTATCTATTGTATATAGAGGTGTTATCAGTCATTGTACAGGAGGAGGAGGTGAGCTGTGACATCATCTATTGTGAATGGTGGATCCTGTGTCATCTACTGTATATAGAGGTGTTATCAGTCATTATACAGGAGGAGGTGAGCTGTGACATCACCTATTGTGAATGGTGGATCCTGTTATCTACTGTATATAGAGGTGTTATCAGCCATTGTACAGGAGGAGGTGAGCTGTGACATCATCTATTGTGAATGGTGGATCCTGTGTTATCTACTGTATATATAGGTGTTATCAGTCATTATACAGGAGGAGGAGGTGAGCTGTGACATCACCTATTGTGAATGGTGGATCCTGTGTTATCTACTGTATATATAGATGTTATCAGTCATTGTACAGGAGGAGGAGGTGAGCTGTGATATCACCTATTGTGAATGATGGATCCTGTGTTATCTACTGTATATAGAGGTGTTATCAGACATTGTACAGGAGGAGGAGGTGAGCTGTGACATCACCTATTGTGAATGGTGGATCCTGTGTTATCTACTGTATATAGAGGTGTTATCAGTCATTGTACAGGAGGAGGTGAGCTGTGACATCTCCTATTGTGAATGGTGGATCCTGTGTTATCTACTGTATATAGAGGTGTTATCAGTCATTATACAGGAGGAGGAGGTGAGCTGTGACATCACCTATTGTGAATGGTGGATCCTGTGTTATCTACTGTATATAGAGGTGTTATCAGTCATTATACAGGAGGAAGAGGTGACCTGTGACATCACCTATTGTGAATGGTGGATCCTGTGGTATCTACTGTATATAGAGGTATTATCAGTCATTGTACAGGAGGAGGAGGAGGTGAGCTGTGACATCACCTATTGTGAATGGTGGATCCTGTGGTATCTACTGTATATAGAGGTGTTATCAGTCATTGTACAGGAGGAGGAGGAGGTGAGCTGTGACATCACCTATTGTGAATGGTGGATCCTGTGTTATCTACTGTATATGGAGGTGTTATCAGTCATTGTACAGGAGGAGGTGAGCTGTGACATCACCTATTGTGAATGGTGGATCCTGTGTTATCTACTGTATATATAGGTGTTATCAGTCATTATACAGGAGGAGGAGGTGACCTGTGACATCACCTATTGTGAATGGTGGATCCTGTGGTATCTACTGTATATAGAGGTATTATCAGTCATTGTACAGGAGGAGGAGGTGAGCTGTGACATCACCTATTGTGAATGGTGGATCCTGTGGTATCTACTGTATATAGAGGTGTTATCAGTCATTGTACAGGAGGAGGAGGAGGTGAGCTGTGACATCACCTATTGTGAATGGTGGATCCTGTGTTATCTACTGTATATGGAGGTGTTATCAGTCATTGTACAGGAGGAGGTGAGCTGTGACATCACCTATTGTGAATGGTGGATCCTGTGTTATCTACTGTATATAGAGGTGTTATCAGTCATTGTAATCCTGTCTGTGATGCTAGAGACTGATGAAAAATCAACTGTATAGAACAAGTAAGTACGAGTGTTACTATCGGGCCTTGTAGTCTTTGTAAACATTTCGTCCAGTTTGATTTTATAAAAAAAAAAATTAAATATTATCCAAAATGTTTAAAAATACATTTACCATAAAACCTGATGTAAACCTTTTCTGGTGACATGCTCACTTTCTGGGGTTTTTAGTGACAACTTTTTAGAATTTGTATAATTGGATGATTTAGGGACAGAACGACATCACGATGTATCAGTCACTTGTTCAATCTGTCATGGAAAAAAAAATCAATAAACCACCTAGAAAAACATAAATTTCCCTGTCAGCAGCGGAGAATGGATCCATCACGATCATTCTTGATCTGGTTTTTTTTTTCCCTCAATATAATTGATGAATTGATGCAATCTGTTGTCCAATCTGTCAACCACCGACCGGCATAAGAAAAGAGGACGGTGACTGATGAAGTGTGGGGCATGCTGCACTTTGGGGTTTTGTAAATTAAACTGATCTGGAGAAATCGATGCTCCGAATTCCAAGGAAATAAAGGGAAAAAAAATTGGAAATCTGACATTTGATAATAAAGAAAATCTGATAATCCAGAACAAAATTATAATTTGGTGTGAAAATTTCACAAGACCGGAAGTAAGAGACTGTACAGGCACCAATTGGGAGTTTCTGCCGATTCCATCTGGAGGACTTGTACACCTTTTGTGGGCTTTTTTTTTTTTTTTTACATAAATCCTTGTCTTGTTGGCTAAAAATATTTTTTTCATTAAAAATGTGAGACTATTCTACAGCCTCTATGTGTCTGTGTACATGGTAGACTATAGCGTGAGTTATCAGTGATCTCGTAGCAGCTGGGTTTTCTAAGGTTTACCTTTCTACTGGTTATAAATCAATTTAGCAGATGGTTTAGGAGGGGAGAGATAACGGTTACAGACTCATTCTGCAGTTACCCATGTACGGTGATACATGGAGGATGTAGAATTTTTAACAAAACCCTGTAGTTGCAATTATTTGTGCCCAAAACTAAATGCAATTAAGTAAACAGATAGCAGGTAATAATAATGTCCTTGGATCAGGAGATTTTGTGTAACTCATTTATTTGGACGCCGTGCACCTGCTGAAACGCTCCCCATTTACACATATGGAACGGGTTCAGTTGCAAAATTTTCTGCAACGTATGTAGCGTGTGTGAATGTGCCAAGAATTGTTTTCTTTAGCCATTTAATAGTTTGGCATTGATGCCAGATTAACAAAAGCTAAAAAAAAACAAAAAACCTAAAAATCCTTTGCACAGCTCCACCTTTTGATGTGATGCATCCAGGACCCGTCATAGGATCATTTAGTAATGCAGTACCTGAGGCTGCTGGGATGGTGGCTCAGTGATGGGGGGCTTTGTTTCCCCCCCCCCCCCCCCCAGTCTGCGTCTATGAATCCTTCATATAACCTTAAATGAAGAGAAATCAGATGTAAATGGCGACTACGAGACATCGCAGACGGGATCCACATTGCTGCTTCTTGCCTGTCACAGTCGATGTGTAAGATGCCCGTTAGTTTCGCGGGTGGCCTGTACACGGTTAAACAGCAGAGAGTGAAGCCTCTGGGAGAGGGGCCGCGTGTCCCTGGAGGGGTCGCGCCAGCGTGCACTAGAAGTCATCTGCGCTTATTGAGCCTGATGTCTGAGGCCGAGGATCTCTCATTTCCATTAGCATGTCCTGAGAAGCTGTATTCCTGATTAAAGTCTTGCGTGAGCCCAGCTGCCAACACCGCTCCCCACAGAAGCCCAGAGAAGATGAGATGAGAAAATTGTCAGCTTCTGTTAGCGGCAGCGCTGCTCGCGGACCCCCGCGGGAACGGAACTTACTCTTCTTTCTCCCTATTTGTTGTTTACCGAGAAGGTCACTGCTTGTCTTCTAATCGTGACGAGTGTAACTTCCACTTACAGAAAACATCTCTATTTCACTGCTCCGACCTGGGGAATTACACACTTTATCACTATATATATATATATATATATATATATATATATATATATATATATATATATACACACAGTCATGGCCAAAAGTATTCACACCCCTGCAATTCTGTCAGACAATACTCAGTTTCTTCCTGAAAATGATTGCAAACACTAATTCTTTGTTATTATTATCTTCATTTACGGTAATTTGTCTTAAATGAAAAAACACAAAGAATTGTCCTAAAGCCAAATTGGATAAAATTCCACACCAAACATAAAAAAGGGGGTGGACAAAAGTATTGATACTGTTCGAAAAATCAGCACCTGTAACTTACCTGTGGCACCTAACAGGTGTTGGCAATAACTAAATCACACTTGCAGCCAGTTGACATGGATTAAAGTTGACTCAACCTCTGTCCTGTGTCCTTGTGTGTACCACATTGAGCATGGAGAAAAGAAAGAAGAGCAAAGAACTGTCTGAGGACTTGAGAAACCAAATTGTGAGGAAGCATGAGCAATCTCAAGGCTACAAGTCCATCTCCAAAGACCTGAATGTTCCTGTGTCTACCGTGCGCAGTGTCATTAAGAAGTGTAAAGCCCATGGCACTGTGGCTAACCTCCCTAGATGTGGACGGAAAATTGACAAGAGATTTCAACGCAAGATTGTGTGGATGTTGGATAAAGAACCTCGACTAACATCCAAACAAGTTCAAGCTGCCCTGCAGTCCAAGGGTACAACAGTGTCAACCCGTACTATCCGTCGGCGTCTGAATGAAAAGGGACTGTATGGTGGTAGGAGACCCAGGAAGACCCCACTTCTTAGCCCGAGACATAAAAATGCCAGGCTGGAGTTTGCCAAAACTTAACAGAAAAAGCCTAAAACGTTTTGGAAGAATGTTCTCTGGTCAGATGAGACAAAAGTAGAGCTTTTTGGGCAAAGGCATCAACATAGAGTTTACAGGAGAAAAAAAGAGACATTAAAAGAAAAGAACACAGTCCCTACAGTCAAACATGGCGGAGGTTCCCTGATGTTTTGGGGTTGCTTTGCTGCCTCTGACACTGGACTGCTTGACCGTGTGCATGGCATTATGAAGTCTGAAGACTACCAACAAATTTTGCAGCATAATGTAGGGCCCAGTGTGAGAAAGCTGGGTCTCCCTCAGAGGTCATGGGTAGGGTTGAGCGACTTTTGCTTTTTTAGGATCGAGTCTGGTCTCGTGAAACCCGACTGTCTCGAAAGTCGCATCGTGTGAAATCGGCCGATTGTGAAAAGTCGGGGGCCAACCGAAACACGAAACCCAATGCAGGTCAATGGGGATATTCTCTCTCCCTCTCCCTCCCTCTCTCTCTCTCCCCGTCAAAGTTTGTGTTTCACTCTCTCCCCGTCAAAGTTTGTGTTTCCCAAACGTTAAGATGGCGGTCTTACCCCCTGTGACGCCGCACAAAGCAAGCCGGAACCTATGTCATCACACTCCTTCATTGGCTGAAAAAATGTCATATGAAACGCGACTTTGGTGCGAAGATCGCCGACCGCATGGTTTCATGAAACCCGACTTTGCTGAAAGTCGGCGACTTTTGAAAATGTCCGATCCGTTTCGCTCAACCCTAGTCATGGGTCTTCCAGCAGGACAATGACCCAAAACACACTTTAAAATGCACTAGAAAATGGTTTGAGAGAAAGCACTGGAGACTTCTAAGGTGGCCAGCAATGAATCCAGACCTGAATCCCATAGAACACCTGTGGAGAGATCTAAAAATGGCAGTTTGGAGAAGGCACCCTTCAAATATCAGGGACCTGGAGCAGTTTGCCAAAGAATGGTCTAAGGGTGTGTGTCCACGGTCAGTAAACGCTGCTTGTTTGACACTGCGCAGAGCTGCAGCGTCAAACACGCAGCGTCCAGATGTTCCAGCATAGTGGAGGGGATTTTTTGAATTCCCGTGTCCACTATGCGTGGAAACCCGCACGCGGCGGGCCTGCGACTCCGGACATGCTGCGCGTCTTTTCAGATCGCAGCATGTCTGTACACCTTGCGGGGACGCAGCGTCCCCGCAAGGCATATCACAGGGCGCTATGGGAGAGAGCGATCATCCCGGATGTGTACAGTTAACACATCCGGCATCATCGCGTCCCAGAAGGGGGTGGGGCTTAGCGTAGAGCGGCTTCGCCGCTCCAGCGATATCGCCGGCCATCCTGAACGTGGACATGCAGCCTTAGAAACTCATTGATGGTTACCGGAAGCGGTTGGTCGCAGTTATTTTGGCTAAAGGTTGTGCAACCAAGTATTAGGCTGAGGGTGCCAATACTTTTGTCTGGCCCATTTTTGGAGTTTTGTGTGAAATGATCAATGTTTTGCTTCATTCTCTTTTGTGTTTTTTCATTTAAGACAAATTAAATGAAGATAATAATACCAAAGAATTTGTGTTTGCAATCATTTTCAGGAAGAAACTGAGTATTATCTGACAGAATTGCAGGGGTGTGAATACTTTTGGCCATGACTGTGTGTGTATGTGTGTGTGTGTATGTGTGTGTGTGTGTATATATATATATATATATATATATATATATATATATATATATATATATATATATATATATATATATATATATATATATATATATATATATATATATATATACACACTCACCGGCCACTTTATTAGGTACACCATGCTAGTAACGGGTTGGACCCCCTTTTGCCTTCAGAACTGCCTCAATTCTTCGTGGCATAGATTCAACAAGGTGCTGGAAGCATTCCTCAGAGATTTTGGTCCATATTGACATGATGGCATCACACAGTTGCCGCAGATTTGTCGGCTGCACATCCCAAAGATGCTCCATACAAGGCAGGATGGATCCATGCTTTCATGTTGTTTACGCCAAATTCTGACCCTACCATCCGAATGTCGCAGCAGAAATCGAGACTCATCAGACCAAGCAACGTTTTTCCAATCTTCTACTGTCCAATTTCGATGAGCTTGTACAAATTGTAGCCTCAGTTTCCTGTTCTTAGCTGAAAGGAGTGGTACCCGGTGTGGTCTTCTGCTGCTGTAGCCCATCTGCCTCAAAGTTCGACGCACTGTGCGTTCAGAGATGCTCTTAGGCCTACCTTGGTTGTAACGGGTGGCGATTTGAGTCACTGTTGCCTTTCTATCAGCTCGAACCAGTCTGCCCATTCTCCTCTGACCTCTGGCATCAACAAGGCATTTCCGCCCACAGAACTGCCGCTCACTGGATTTTTTTTCTTTTTCCGACCATTCTCTGTAAACCCTAGAGATGGTTGTGCGTGAAAATCCCAGTAGATCAGCAGTTTCTGAAATACTCAGACCAGCCCTTCTGGCACCAACAACCATGCCACGTTCAAAGGCACTCAAATCACCTTTCTTCCCCATACTGATGCTCGGTTTGAACTGCAGGAGATTGTCTTGACCATGTCTACATGCCTAAATGCACTGAGTTGCCGCCATGTGATTGGCTGATTAGAAATTAAGTGTTAACAAGAAGTTGGACAGGTGTACCTAATAAAGTGGCCGGTGAGTGTGTGTATATATATATATATATATATATATATATATATATATATATATATATATATATATATATATATATATATATATATATATATATATATATATATATATATACATACATACATACATACATACATACATACATACATACATACATACATACATACATACATACATACATACATACATACATACATACATACATACATACACGCGCACACGCGCACACGCACACACGCACACACACACACGCGCACACACACACACACACACACACACACACACACACACACACAGTCATGGCCAAAAGTATTCCCACCCCTGCAATTCTGTCAGCTAATACTCAGATATAGATATATATATATATATATATATATATATATATATATATAGATATATAGATATATAGATATATAGATATATAGATATATAGATATATATTAGATATATAGATATAGAAGCTTTATTGGCAGGACCAAATACACATCAGTTTTGCTAAAGCAGGTGTATAAAGGCAATAGGAGTAGGGACTGTGGGGATGTTGGGTAGGAGCTGTAGGGGAGGTGGATGGGGGCAGATCCATTGTGGGGGCTATAGTCCATGGCATAGGGGAGGTGGATGGGCGCAGATCCAGGGTGGGGGCTATAGTCCATGGCATAGGGGAGGTGGATGGGGGCAGATCCAGGGTGGGGGCTATAGTCCATGGCATAGGGGAGGTGGATGGGGGCAGATCCAGGGTGGGGGCTATAGTCCATGGCATAGGGGAGGTGGATGGGGCAGATCCATTGTGGGGGCTATAGTCCATGGCATCATGGCTGTCTTTCTCGCAGTCTATGACATTCGCTCACATACCGCGCTGCGATCTCCACTGCTCTCTCTTCTTCTCCCAGCAGGATATATGTCTTCTCTTCCTCCTTCATGGTGATGAAGTCCGGGAAGAGATGTGAGAGTCTCCTGAAGTGAGTGTCCCTCACTGCTGAGTATTTGGAGCAGTGTAGCAGGAAGTGGGTTTCGTCCTCTATGGCCTCCTGATCACAGTGTTGGCACAGTCTTTCCTCCCTGGGCTTGTAGTTCTGCCTGTGTCGGCCACATTCGATGGCCAGACTGTGGGCACTGAGTCTATATCGGCTCAGGATCTTGCGATCTCTGGGGTCCGGGAGTTTCTCCAGATATGGGGCCAGTCTGTATTCTCTCTGTAGACTCCGGTACGTGTTCAGTTTCTGTGAGTTGTTGATATCATTCTTCCAGTCACTGACATACCTCTCCTGGCCTTCGTCTGCCATCTTCCTGATTCCGGCTTTTGTCAGGTTGTTGTGATTGGTGTTCTGGTCCGGTTGGGTTTGGCTTGGCTGTTCCGAGGGTTCTGGTTTTTCTGTTTCACCTACATGTATCAGGGCTTTATGGTGATGGGAGCTTGGATTGCTCCTATGCAGGTGAGCCCGGAATGACAGCGCCCTCTTTAGAACTGTTAGGTGTAGAGGGAATCTGCCCAGCTCGGCCCGACAAGCACTGTTGGAGGTGCTCCGATGGACCTGGAGAAGGTGCTTGCAGAATTCCAGGTGGAATATTTCTGTTGGACTGGAATCCCACCTTGACCAGTCTGGGTAGGTGTGGGGACCCCAGACTTCGCTGCCATACAGGAGGATTGGGGCGATGATGGAGTCGAAGATTTTTAGCCAGACCCTCACTGGTGGCTTCAGATGGTAGAGTTTCCTTTGGATGGCATAGAAGGTTTTGCAGGCCTTGTCTTTCAGGGTCTCTATGGCTTGTTTGAAGCTCCCTGACCGGTGAATCTCTAGGCCCAGGTAGGTATATTTGTCCGTTCCTGTGAGGTCGCAGTTGTTGAGGACAAATGATGGGTGCTGGTCTGATTTTCTCTTTCTCCTCTGGAACACCATGGTGTTGGTTTTCTTTAGGTTGACCGGTAGGGCCCAGGTGGAGCTGAATTTCTCTAGGATTTTCAGGTTGTCCTGGAGGCCTTTCTCGGTTGGTGACAGCAGCAGCAGGTCATCTGCATACAGCAGGAATTTCACCTGCGTGTCGTGGAGGGTGAGACCTGGTGCTGAGGAGGATTCCAGGACGGTAGCCAGCTCGTTGATGTAAATGTTGAAGAGTGTTGGACTTAGGGTACCGTCACACATTGAAATTTTCATCGCTGCGACGGCACGATTCGTGACGTCGCAGCGTCGTATAAGCATCGCTCCAGCGTCGTAGACTGCGGGCACACGTTGCAATCACGGCGCTGGAGCGATGCCGAAGTCCCCGGGTAACCAGGGTAAACATCGGGTAACTAAGCGCAGGGCCGCGCTTAGTAACCCGATGTTTACCCTGGTTACCAGCGTAAACGTAAAAAAACAAACAGTACATACTCACCCGTCGGTGTCCTTCAGGTCCCTTGCCGTCTGCTTCCTGCTCTGAGTGCAGCCGTACAGTGAGAGCAGATCGCAGCACGCTGCGCTCTGCTCTCACTTTCCGGCCGGCACTCAGAGCAGGAAGCAGACGGCAAGGGACCTGAAGGACACCGACGGGTGAGTATGTACGGTTTGTTTTTTTACGTTTACGCTTGTAACCAGGGTAAACATCGGGTTACTAAGCGCGGCCCTCGCTTAGTTACCCGATGTTTACCCTGGTTACAAGCGAAGACATCGCTGGATCGCTGTCACACACAACGATCCAGCGATGTCAGCGGGTGATCAAGCGACGAAAGAAAGTTCCAAACGATCTGCTACGACGTACGATTCTCAGCAGGGTCCCTGATCGCTGCTGCGTGTCAGACACTGCGATATCGTAACGATATCGCTAGAACGTCACGAATCGTAACGTCGTAGCGATGGAAATTTCAATGTGTGACGGTACCCTTAGGCTGCAGCCTTGTCTGACCCCGCGGCTCTGCTGGAAATAAGCCGTTCTCCTGCCGTTCACACTCACGCTGCAGCGGTTCTCGGTGTAGGAGCTTTTGATGACATCATAGGTCTTTCCTCCTATTCCGCTCTCCAGCAGTTTCAGGAATAAGCCCGGGTGCCACACTGAATCAAAGGCCTTTTTAAAGTCCACAAAGCAGGCGTATATCTTCCCATTCTTTGTATTGTAGACGTGTCTCTGAATGAGGCTGTGCAGAGTGTAGATGTGGTCAGTGGTTCGGTGGTTCGGCATGAACCCTGCTTGGCTCTTGCTGAGGACGTTGTGCTCGGTGAGGAAGGTGAGGATCCTCTTGTTCAGGATACTGTTGAACAGTTTTCCCAGGTTGCTGCTGACACATATGCCTCTGTAGTTGGCTGGGTCATACCTGTCCCCACTCTTGTGGATGGGTGTGATGAGGCCTTGGTTCCAGGTACGAGGGAAGTAGCCAGCGCTCAGCACAATATTGAAGAGTTTAACCATTGCAGCCTGTATTTCTGGTGGGCTGTACTTCAGCATTTCTGGTAGGATTCCGTCCAGGCCACTGGCTTTTCTACATCTTATGGAGGAGAGTCTCTCGGCTACTTCCTGTAGTGTTATAGGTGTATCCACCGGGTTTTGGAAGTTTTTGATTTTTTCCTCCATTGCTTTTAGTTTCGCCATTATGTTTTCCTGTTCTTGGCTTAGCTCTTCCTTTGGAATGTCTTTATAGAGGTCTCTGAAGTATTGGAGCCAGAGGTTGCCATTTTGGATATGGGTGTTGTTTTTCTTGTCTTTGGTGCCCATGTGGTTCCATAGTTCCCAGAAGGAGTTGTCCTGGAGGGCGTCTTGGAGTTGGTTAAGCTTGGTAGAGATGTAACTCTGCTTCTTGCTCCTGAGGAGGGTTTTGTACTGCCTTTGTATGGAGTCATAGGCTTCCCTCAGACCCAGGTGGTTGGGGTCTCTGTGTTTCTTGTTGGAGGCTGTTCTCAGGGTCTTCCGTACAGCTTTACATTCTTTGTCAAACCAGCCATTGACCTGTGTTTCTTTTGGTCTCTTGTAGTAGACTTTTTTAAGGTCGGACAGTCTGGCCATTGCGTAGAATATATTGTTGAGGTCCTTTGCGGCTTGGCTCACTCCCTCTGGGTTTGGCTTGTACTCGAGGTTGTAGAAGTGGTGCAGCATCCGCTGTATTTCAGGTCTGCTGG